>NC_133662.1:137945777-138193851 GCF_037893015.1 Macrotis lagotis | reverse complement strand
CTATCTTAGCCGATTATATAGAAGTAATGTGTTAGGTTCATCTTGTTTTGAGGATTTAAGTATCATTTTGAGATAGATATCATCAAAAAAATTACAAATATAAAGAGAGACCTTCAAGATTGACTTTTAAAATTAATCCATAACTAGAATAGTTTAATATCTATCTGTTCATGAGATTAAGGGAGCATCAAGGTGATGCTGTGGATAGAGCACTGGCCCTGGAGTCAGGAAGTCTTGAGTTCAGACACTTAATACTTACTTAGCTATCTCATTGCCTTGGGCAATGTCATTGCCTTGCAACCCCCCCCAAAAAAATAATACCTTCAAAGAAGAAATGAAAGAGGGTAAGAAAATATCTTTCTGATAAATTGCTTAATGAGAAATTCATTTCTCTTCAACTTTTTGAAGCAATGTTTCTTTTCATTTTGTATATTCATTATTTTTTAGTTTTTATATCCTTCCTTTTATCTTTTTTTCAGATTAAAGTAATACCTTAAAATTAATCTCATTTTGAGAATTTAAATATCAACTTGATATCAGTTTTACCAAAAAATCCCAAATGTAATGGCAGACCTTTAGGACTGACTTTTTAAATTAATCCATGGCCATTAATAAAAACTAAACTCTTGACTAATGCATATGAGCTTCATTCTTGGAGAAGCTAACCCTGAGAGAGGTCAGACTCTCAATATCTCAGATTTATTACACCTAAATGCCCCAAAAGAAATATAGGACATATCATTTAAACAAAGCTTAAGTTTTTACTTGTGTTTAGCAGAAGAAATAACTACAAAAATAGGGGCAGGTAGGTGGTACAGTGGATAGAGCACTGACCCTGGAGTCAGGAGGACCTGAGTTCAAATGTAACTTCAGACACTTAATAATTACCTAGCTGTGTGACCTTGGGCAAGTCACTTAATCCCATTGCCTTGCCAAAAAGCAAATAAATGAATAAATGAATAAATAAATAAATGAATGAATGAATAAATATGAAGCATTTTAGAGAAAGTGATCACAAAAGATTGAATCAAAAATTTCATTTAGAAGATCATGCTTTGGGGAGCATGAAGTCAACATTTCCTGGGAACTCCTTCCCCCCAAAACTATAAAGGCCAACAAATTATGACTCTAGACTAAATTTAGAGGAGAAGAACCCACAGAAAGACTGAGTGATACATTGTCTCAGTCCAAGATAACTTAGAAGTTCCACAGGAAAGGCATACTTCACCAGAACCGGGAACTGGAAAAAGTCTCAGTCACAGCACAGCCCTGGGACAGCTTGAATGGTCAGGGAGAGAACTCTGCTACACCAGAATGAGTGTAGAGTGAGGGAGAACCAGCAGCAGAACCTGTAGCGAGAATCTGGAAAAAGCAGCCTGCCCCCCCCCCCAGAGATGGGTGGGGGGGTCAAGGAAGATTTCTGTGTTCTCTCTCAGGGTAGGACTCCGCTGTCTGCCTACACTCAGATCCAGGTTGCAGTTTGGGCTTCCATACTAAATAGCCAAGCAGGATCCCTCCTTATAGCTTCAGGGCAGAGGGAAGTATGGGGGCCATCTACATATCAGAGCACAGGCAAGAGAGCATAAGACCTTGGAGGAATAAAGGTCACAGTAGGGTGAGCCCCCCCAAAAAATTCAAAGCCTTGGAAATACTGTCGATTGGTCTTGGCCTGAGGAAATGAATAAACAGGAGAAAAAGAAGAATCTGACTATAGAGAATTACTTTAGTCCCATGGAAGATCAAAACACATACTTAGATGATGACAAAATCGAAGTTTCCATATCCAAAACCTCCAAGAGAAACAGGAAATGGGCTCAGACTATGGATGAACTCAAAAAAGACTTTGAAAAGCAATTAAGGGAGGTGGAAGAAAAATTGGGAGGAGAAATGACAGCGATACAGAAAAATCATGAAAACCAAATCAACAGCTTGGTGAAAGAAATACAAAAAAAAAATACTGAAGAAAATAATATATTATAAACCAGTTTAGGCCAAATGGAAAAAGCAAAACAAAAGGCAAATTTGGAGAATAATGCCTTAAAAAGTAGAATTGACTAGCTGGAAAAGGAGATAAAAAAGCTTTCTGAAGAATATAACTCTTTCAAATGCAAAATGGAACTAAAGGAAACTGATGACTTTGTAAGAAATCAGGAAGAAATAAAACTCTTCCAAAAAAAACCCCAAAATTAGAATGAAGTGTGAAATATGTCATTGGAAAAACAGCCAACCTTGAAAACAGATTCAGAAGAAATAATTTAAAAATTATTGGGCTGTCTGAAAGGCATGATCAGGAAGAGCCTAGATGTCATTTTTCAAGAAATAATACAGCAAAATTGCCCTGAGATCCTAAAAGCAGAGGGTAAAATAGAAATCAAGAGAATTCACTGGTCACCTCCTTAAAGAGATTCCCCAAAGAAAAACTTTCAGGAATATTATAGCCAAATTCCCAAACTCCCAAGTCAAAGAGAAAATTCTAAAAGCTACCAGAAACAAATAATTCAACTACCAAGGCTCCATAGTCAGGACTACACAGGATCTGGCAGCATCTACATTAAGGGCTCATAGGGATTGGAATATAATATCCCAGAAGGCAAAAGATCTTGGTTTACAACCAAGAATCAACTATCCAGCAAAACATGAACATTCTCTTTCAGGGGAAAAGATGGACTTTCAATGAAACAGGACCTTCAAACTTTCTTATTAAAACAACCAGAGCTGAACAGAAAGTTTGGTCTCCAAGTACAGGACTCTGGTGAACCATAGAAGGGGTAGAAGAGAAGGACTAACTATGAGGAACTTGATGATGTTGAACTGTTTGTATTCCTGCATGGGAAGAAGATACTGATAGCTCATATGAACTTTCTCATTTATAAGAGCTGTTAGAAGGAGCATATATAGACAAGACATAGGAAGGAGCAGAATATAATGGTATAATACAGTAAAAAGATGGAGTCAATGGGTGATAAAGGAAAGTACTGGGAGGAAGGGAAAGGAGATAAAGAAGAAGCGAAGAAATTTCACATATCGAGAAAAAGCTTTTTCAATGGAGTGGAAAGGGTGAAGGCAAGGGGGGATGAATGAGCCTTTATTCTTATCAGAAATGGCTCAGAGAGGAAATAATATGCATACTTAATAGGGTGAGGAAATCTCTCTTACCCTAGAGAAAAATGAGAAGAAAGGGATGGGATAAGGGAGAATGGGGGGAGGGAAGTGGTGAATAGGTGTTAGAAGAGAGAGAAGATTGAGGGAGAGGGTACTCAGATACAATACACTTTTGGACAGGGCCAGGATGAAAGAGAGAGAGAATGGAATGAGAGTGGGAAGGAATAAGAGAGTGGAGGTACAGCTAGTAATAGAAACTGTGGGAAAAAATATTTAAGCAACTTCTCTGGTGATTTATGATAAAGAAAGTAACTCACCCCAGAGAGAGAGTCATTGGAATCTGAACACAGACTGAAGTACACTTTTTTTCCCTCTCTCTCTCTCTCTCTCTCTCTCTCTCTCTCTCTCTCACTCACTCACTATTCCTGAAGTTTCTCATTTTCTTGGGAGGGGGGTTTATGTTTACTCTTATGATAAAATTATTGTAATAATAGTAATAAAAAATTAAAGTTCAATTGCAAAAAAAAAAGAAACCAGGAGGAATGGGAATTCAGGGAAACTTGGAAGGATTTACATGAACTGATGCTGGGCAAAATGAGAAGAACCAGAAAAGCATTGTACACCCTAACAGCAACATGGGTGTGATGATCAACCTCGATGGACTTGCTCATTCCATCAGTGCAACAATCTGGGACAATTTTGGGGTATCTGCGATGTAGAATACCATCTGGATCCAGAGAAAGAATCATGGAGCTTGAAAAAAAGATCAAAGACTATTACCTTTAATTTGGGGGAGAAAACTCCCATTATCTTACTATATAACTCTGCTATCTCTTATACTTTATTTGTTTTTCCTTAAGGATACGATTTCTCTCTTATCACATTCAACTTAGATCAGTGTATACCATGGAAGCACTGTGAAGACTAACAAACTGCCTTCTGGGGGGGGGGGGGGAGATTAGGGGGAAATTGTAAAACTCAAAATAAATAAAATAAAATAAAATAAAAGATCATGCTTTCCCTATACAATGTTGTACTTATTCTCTTTATATATACATGTGCACATTTATTCTATGTATACCTCTCTTTTGATAGAAAGTAAGCACCCTATAGGCAAAAGCTGCTTTGTTTTTGTTTTTTTAATTTTTTTCAATTATTAGGTATTCATTTATTTTCATTTCTACCTCTCTTTATTTACTAAAAAGAAAAATAAACAAATAGAGAATACCTTTATTCCATAAATAAAGTCAAGCAAAGAAAATTCCCACATTGTTTACATTCAAAAGTGAATTTCTTATTCTGTATCTTATTTTTGTCATGAGGTGGGCACTATTCTTCTTTATCCAGGCTCTGGAATCATGGTGGATCACTAAATTCATCAGAATTCTTAAGTCTTTTAAGATTGTTCATTTTGTAATATTGATTTTATAGTATCAATTATTCTTATGATTATACTTGCTTCATTCTATTCTATAACAATTTTTACAGGTCTTTCCAGGTATCTTTGAAATCACCTTTTTTCCATACCTCATGCAGAGCAATAGTATTTCTTTCATCTTTGTATTCCCAGCACCTAGTATGCTTGGCTACTTGCTAAATGCTATTTATTTATTCATTTTGTGAAACTTTATTTGTTATTTTATTGTCTGTGTGATCCTGGAGAAGTTATATATATAACCTTTCAGTGCCTGGGGCAAATCTCTAAGATTCTTAAGTTGCCAATAATGTTCCAGTATTCTTGGATAGAGAGAATTTCTTCATTTGAGATTTCCCTTTATCAAGGAAATCACATATCCAGTTCCAATCCCCAATGCAGGTGCAAATAAAGAGCAAAGTAAGGGAATCAAGTGATAAAAATACATTATGGTAGAAAGATGTTATTTGTATTCCATGATCATCTCTCTTTTTGTGGTAAGTTTTGTTTCTTAGAAGAAAAGGTTTCTATTTTTAATTCATTCTTGAAAAAAATGACTCTAAAACTTGTGACCACTGTGAAAGGTTTGTTTCCTTTAATTTTTTTATTTATTAATAATTTATTTTTCCTTCTCTACTTCTACCTCATATTAAAAAGAAAAAGAAATCCTTATAAGTATCTAGCTACCTAACTATTAAGTTAAAGAAAATAGCACATTGATTGTATTTTAAAATGTTCATTTATTCTGAGTCTATTATATATGTTTCAGGAAGTAGATAGCATTCTTAATTGGACCTCAGAAATTATGACCTTTCTTTGTATTGATCAAAGAGTTTATATTTTTATCATTAGTTATTCATTTGACAGTGTTGAGGTTATTGTATGATTTGGTCTTCTACCTCTGTTCATTTTACCATTCATCAGTTCATGTAAGTCTTTCCAGGTTTCTCTAGAAGGGGGCTTCATCCTTTAGATCATTTCTTATGGCTCAATAGTTTATTACATTATATTCATATACTATAATTTTTTCAGTCATTCCCCAATTGTTGGACAACATTCCTTGCTTTCCACTTCTTTAGTGTCACAAAAAAGAGCTTCCCTAAGAGATGTTGACTTTCTAAGAGTTTCATGACAGGTTTCTGTTGTATCTTAAGGGCCCTGGGGCCAGTATAAGGTGAAAAATACCAACAGCATCCTGTAAGCAAAGTAGAGTACATTGCCTAGTATGCTTTTTATTGCTGACTTTGGCTCTCTGTAGAAATGCTGGATACTGTCTTCTGTAAAAGTGATTCTACAGGAAACCCAAGGGAAATATCTGGATGTCCAACAGACCCCCAGCTGTTTATACATGACTAGCATCCTGGCTCCCGGCTACTCAATTTAATGAAAAGGGAGAAAATCAATCAAAGAAAAAGTGTGTCATCCATTTAGAAGTTTTCTTTCAATTTTTTCTTCCCCCCAGAAGTCTAGATTTTTCATCCATAGCTAAAGGTGAGAAACTTTCAAAGTCACGCTATAGTTAACAACAGTAATAGCTAAATAGGTAGCATAGTAGTAGTCATAGCATAAATCCACCTAATTAGTGATCACTCATCCAAATTTCTCACAGTTCCACTGAAAACAGGACCATTTTTAAAAGATAAAGGCAATGATGAGCAGAAAAAGAAAACATTTTGCATACAGAAAATGGA
The DNA here is from genome assembly GCF_037893015.1 of Macrotis lagotis. Taxonomy (NCBI): domain Eukaryota; kingdom Metazoa; phylum Chordata; class Mammalia; order Peramelemorphia; family Peramelidae; genus Macrotis; species Macrotis lagotis. Next base: position 138,187,644 of record NC_133662.1, on the reverse strand, counting down.
GACGAAAGTAGATTTAAAAAAACTCCAAATCAACTTCCTGAGACCACTAATTGGTGGATGCCAACATGGTTAATGAATCTGTCAACACCAATGTGAAAGCTGAGTGAGGCAAGAACAAAAATGGGAAATCATCTTTAAACCCTTCTACTACCACTAGTGACTAAATTAGAGTAACTCTTGCAGTGTAATTTTTGTTCCAGGTAATTTAGAATTCAGGAGCTAAAAATAAAAAGAGATTCTTAAAGTAACACAGTAGATTGCCACCGTCCCTTTGCAGCAATAATATCACAGTCATCCTCCACCTCCAAGTTAGATATTAAGTATTAATTCCAGTTTGATGTATAGCTATATGCTTGCCTAGGTTGGCATATAATTTTATGCAATATACTACTTTGTAAGAAGCATTAAGATGAAGTGGATAGAAAGCAGACAAACCTTGGAAACATAAAAATGTAGATTCAAGTCCTCCCACAGACACATTATTCTGTGGAGTTCACTGAACTCTTAGTATATCAGGCTATTCTCTAAGAGACTAAGTTATCAGATCTTCTTCCCAGGCAGGAGTTTCAATGAAAGCACAGCTGCAAAGCAACACAAAATACTACTTCATATAAAACTGTAGTCACTTACAGTGACTATTTTACACTTTACAATCTTGTAGATAGTATACGCACTATTGTTGTCCTAGTTTCAGACATTCGTTTAATCATCAGTCAAGTATTACTCATTCATAATATTCCCTCTATATGTCAGATCATTTACTACTCTCTCATATGGATGACTATGATATATCATAGAAACATAGAATTACAGAATTTTAGACCTCAAAGACACTTGAGTGATCATTTAGTCAAACCCTCTCAATTTACAGATGAAGAAATTAAGTCCCAGACAGGTATGTGACTTGTTCAAAATCAGTCAACTACTTAGTGGCACTGCCAGAACTAGAACTCAAGTGCTCTAAGCATTAAATGAGATAATGTATGTGAAGTGTTTTGCAAACCTTTAAGCAATGTTTAGAGATCTATAGATATAGATATATAATGTTATAGTAACATTGCTACATATAATATAGTAATTGTATAATAGAATAATATAGTTATTAGTTCTATTACCTATATTTTGTAACTGAGGAAAATAATGTTTAGTGAAGTTAGTTTTCCCATGGAAATAAAGCTAATTGATATCAGAAGCGGGACTTAAATTCACCCAGGTCTTCCTGACTCTTTGATTATTCTCATATAGATTTTGTACAGATAAGAAAATGCATATATAGGTTAATGGTGGTTGTTTCTTTTTTCATATGTTTTCTCTTTAGCCTTTTCTGAGTAATAATAGGTTAATATAACTTTCAGGATTGGTGTCTAATACAGTGCTCCAGAAGATTGAAATTGGCACAGTCCTGTTCAATGTTTTTTATAACAACTTGAAGGAAGCCATAGAACGTATGCTTGCCAAGTTAGCAGATGACATAGTCTAGAAGGGAAAGCTAGCAAGTGAAATGACAGCATTTATATCCTAATAAAATGTAATTGAAGAAATAGATATAAGGTTTAACATTTGGGTTTTTTTAATTAAATTTATAAGTACAGAAGAGAGAGAGGTCTAAGAAGAGAACATTTTATGCAAATAAGATCTCAGGACTTTAGTGGATTACAAGGTCAATATGAATCAACAGTGTGACATAGCAGTCAGCTAAGCTAATGCTATTCAAGGTTGTATTATTATAGGCAAAGTACCAAGAATGAAGGATTTGATAGGTCCTTGTACTCTGCCCTGGAAAACTACATCTGATACACTATTTTCAGTTCCATGTGCTACATTTTAGGATAGGCAAACAACTCCTCTCAATAAAAGACATCTAAGATGATGAAAAGCTGAAGTACTACAGTAGAAAAAATGGAATATTTGTCCTATAGGAAAGAAAAAAAATGGGAAGAATATGAGAACTATTTTCAGTTGTTTCAAAACCAGAGCTTTTCCCTACACAGTGCTAAATGAAGCCTCTACACAGACTTAGAGGTGAAGTTGAACGAATTACAAGGAGACATAGATGGCAAAACTATAATAATGGGGGACCTCAACCTCCCTCTCTCAGAACTAGATAAATCTAACTGCAAAATAAGCAAAAAGGAAGTTAAGAAAGTGAATAAAATCTTAGAAAACTTAGATATGATAGACCTCTGGAGAAAACTGAATGAGAATAGAAAAGGAAATACGTTTTTCTCTGCAATGCATGGCATCTATACCAAAACTGACCAAGTATTAGGGCATAAAAATCCTACAACCAAATGCAGAAAAGCAAAAATAGTAAAATGTATACTTTTCAGATCATGATGCAATAAAAACTACATGTAATAAAAGGCCATAGAAAATAAAGCAAAAATTATTTAGTAACTAAATAAATTAATTTTAAAGAATGATTGGAACAAGCAATAAATCATAGAAATAAACAATCATTTCATCAAAGAAAATGATAACAATAAGACATCATATCAAAATTTATGGGATGCAGTCAAAGCACTTTATAGGGGAAATGTTATATCTCTAAATGCTAGTATGAATAAAATAGAGAAAGAGGAGATCAATGAATTGAGAATACAACTTAAAAAGCTAGAAAAAGTACAAATTAAAGGTCCCCAATTAAATATCAAATTTGAAATTCTGAAAACGAATGATCAAATAAACAAAACTAAGAGTTAGTTTTATTAAAAAACCAATAAAATAGATAAATCTTTGGTTAATCTGATTTAAAAAAGAAAGAAGAAAACCAAAATACTAATATTAAAAATGGTTTCAGCTAGGTGGAGCTAGATAGGTAGAGTACCAGCCCTGGAGTCAGGAAGACCTAAGTTCAAATTCAGTCTCAGACACTTAATAATTGCCTAGCTGTGTGACCTTGGGCAAGCCACTTAACCCCACTGCTTTAAATAAAAAGTTTTTAAAAATGAAAAGGAGGAACTCATTGCCAATGAAGAAGAAATTAAAGAGATAATTCAAAGCTATTTTGCACAACTGGTGCCAATAACTTTGAACAAAAATACAAATAACCAGATTAACAGAAGAAAAAAATAAAACACTTAAATAACATCATTTCAGAAAAAGAAATTGAAGAAACCATCAGCAAACTCCCTAGGAAAAAGTCTTCAAGTTTGGATAGGTTTACAAGTGAATTCTACCAAACATTTAAGGAACAATTAATTCTAATTTTATATAAACTATTTTTAAAATGGGAGGAGTTCTACCAAATACCTTTTATGACACATCATGGTGTTAATACCTAAACCAAGAAGAACCAAAAGAGACAAAGAAAATTATAGACCAATATCCCTGAAGAATATTGATGTAAAACGCTTAAATAAAATTTTAGCAAAGAGATTACAGTAAATTGTTACTAGGATAATAGAACATGATCAAGCAGGATTTGTACCAGGTAGACAGCGATGGTTCAATATATGGACAACATTCAACATAATAACCATCAGAAATCATATGATTATCTCAATACCTTTGACAAAATACAACATCCATTCCTATTAAAAACATTGACAGGTTTAGGAATAAATAGAGTTTTCCTTTAAATAATAAGCAGTATCTATCTAAAGCCATTATTTGTAATGTGAGATAAATAGGAGCATTTCCAATAAGATCTCTATTACTATTCAAAATACTATTAGAAATGTTAGCTTTAGCAATAATAAGAGAAGAAAAAGAATTAGAATTTGAAATAAGGAAGTAAATGTTTGCTCTTTGGAGATGTTATGATGGCATACTTAGGGAGCACAAGAAAATCATTTTAAAAACTCCTTGAAACAATTAACAAATTCAGCAAGTAGAAGGGTATAAAATAAACCCACATAAATCATAAGTATTCCTATATAAGAATAACAATATCCAAGGGCAAGAGATAGAAAGAGAAATTTCATTTAAAGTAACTGTAGACAACATTGAATACTTGGGAATCTACTGCCCAAGACAAATCCATAAATCGTATGAACACAATTATAAAACACTTTTTTAAAAAAATTCATTTAAGGCAATGGGGTTAAGTGACTTGTCCAAGATCACACAGCTAGGCAATTATTAAGTGTCTGAGGCTGGATTTGAACTCAGTTCCTCCTGACTGCAGGGTCAATGCTCTATCCACTGTGCCACACCTAGCTGCCCCTTACAAAACACTTTTCACACAAATAAGGTCAGATCTAAACAAAGAAAAACATCAATTGTTCATGTTTAGGTCAACTTAATATAAAAAAATGAAAATTCTACCCAAATTAAATTACTTATTCAGAGCCAAATCAATCAAACTACCAAATAATCATTTTACTAAGCAAGAAAAAAATAGTAACAAATTTCATCTGGAGTATCAAAAAGTCAAGAATATAGAGGGAACTGTTGAAAAAAAGGTAAAGGAAGTTAGCCTTTCTCTACCAGATCTAAAATTATATTATAAAGTGTCAGTCACCAAAACTTCCTGGTACTGATTAAAAAATAGATCAATGGATTATGATAGGTTCAAAAGAAACAGTAGTAAATGACTTCAGTAACCTATTATTTGAGAAACTGAAAGATGCTAACTTCTTGGATAAGAACTCACTATTCAACAAAAGTTGTTGGGGAAAATGGAAAATAGTATGGCAAAAACAAGACATAGACTCATATCTCACATCCAATACCAAAATAAAACTTTAGACATGAAGGGGAATACCACAGACCAATTAGCAAATCAAGAAATATTCTGTCAGATCTATGGGAAGGGGAGAAATTTATGACCAAATAAGAAATAGAGCACCTTAAAAAGGATGATTTTGACGTTATTAAATTAAAAAGTTTTTGCTGCCAAGTAAATGCAACCAAGTTCAGAAGGAAAAGAGAAAGCTATTCTGGTAAAGGGATTCTGGAAAAGGTCTCATTTCTAAAATATATAAAGAATTGAATCAAATTTATAAGGTTACAAATTATTACCCAATTGATAAATGGTCACTGGATATGAACAGGCAGTTTTCAAATGAAGAAATTAAGCTATATATAAATCATATGAAAAAAAGTTCCAAATAATTACTGATTAGAGAAATGCAAATTAAAACAACTATGAGGTACCACCTCACACCAATCAAATTAGCTAAAATAACAAAAGGGGAAAACAATCAGTTGTGGGAGGATTGGGACATTAATTCACTCTTGGAGAAGTAGTGTGCTATTTCCAACAATTCTGAAGAATAATATGGCCAAAGACCAATAAAACTGATCAGCAATATCAATACTGTCTTTATCCAAAAGAAATCATAAACAAGTGGAAAAAGCCCCACATGTTCCAAAATATTCATAGCAGCTCTTTTTTTGTAGTGGCAAAGAATTAGAAATTGAGGGGATGCCCATCAATTGGCGAATGGCAGAACAAGCTATAGTATAGTATAATATATGAATGTTATGGAGTACTCTTTTTCTGTAAGAAAGCATGGAAAGAATTACAAGGACTAATGATGAATGAAGGGAGTAGAACCAAGAGAACATTGTCCACATTAACAACAACATTATGAATGATCAACCTTGATAGAAGCAGCTCCTCTCAGCAGTTCAGAGCTAGGACAATCCTGGAAGACCTGTTATGGACAATGTGATTCACATCCAGCCAAAGAAAAGCAAAAAACACCAAAAAACCAAAAACTATAGAATTTGAATGAACACTGTAGTCACATTTAAAATTTCTATTATGTTTCTCCTTCCTATCTCATGGTTTTCTTTCTTTTGCCTTAGTCCTAATTTCTCATACAGAAAATGACTAATCTGTAAATATGTCAAACACAAATGTATATGTACAATGTTCATTATTCTGTTTGCCACTGAAGGGAGAGGGTAGGAAAGGAGGCTAGAAGGAAATTATGTAATTTATAAATATGCATGTACATGTGGATGAGTGGAAAAATTTTCATTAATGTGTAATTGTAAAACTAAAAAAATATCAGTTGAGGAAATATTGTCTTGCAAAAGAGGAAATTAGACTTGTGCTTGGCCTTGGAAGGTAGAAATTAGAGTAATCAATAAAGATTTCAAAGGAGATTAAGGCTTCACATAAGAAAAAAATGTTTATATTATTTAGAGTCATCCCAAAGTAGAAAGATTTGACTTCATAGCTAATGGGTTACACCTCATTAGAGATCTTCAAGCAAACACTTGGAGGATCACTTATCTTGTTGAAAGAGACAATTCTTTTCAGGTACAGATTGGACTAACTGGCCTCTGAGCTTATTTTAACTTTGTTATTTTGCAATTCTATGACAATCTTATCAATTTTGTTGGTATCCTTATCTTTTTTTAATATATTGTGGCTTGAAAGTTTATTTCCAAAGATTTTTTAAATTGTCACATCCAAAATGGGTTTCTCCTTTGTATACCTTCAGATCAGACCAAGCTATATTTCTACACTTCATCTTGCATGACATTTGCATTTCTTCATTTGGTAATATATTAGAGTCCAAATTCTGTGACTAAACTTTCATCATTGATAACAGTGAATGAACATAGAAACTGACAAATCTATTCTATATTGTGCTTATTTTTGATATTTTCATTTTCACCTTACAGAAATGACCTTTGAATTGTGTATCTTAAATGTACTTTGTACAAAGTAATGACAATATTGGGGGGAGGGTTATTTTAAGTTTTATTTTATTTTTCAAATTATATGCAATGTTTTTAACATTCATCTATTTGCAAGTTTATGATTTCCACATTTTTCTACCACTCTGCCTTCTTCCCCCCTCCCCCCCCCCCCCAGCACGGCAGTGAACAATCTGGTGAAAATTGTACATGTGCAATTGTGTCTAACATATTTCCATATTGGTCTTGCTGTGAAAGAGGAATTAAAACTAAGGGGAGAAAAACCATAAGTAGGAAAGAAAAAACATAAAAGAAAATTTAAAAGTGAACATAATATGCTTTGCTCTGCATTCAGACTTCATAGTTTTTTCTCTGGATGTGGATAATATTTTCCATAACAGATCTCTCAGGAGAGGAACTTCATTCATCATCATTGATCATCTCACAATGTTGTTGTTAATGTGAACAATGTTCTCTTGGTTCTCATTTCACTCAGTATCAGTTTATGCAAATCTTTCCATGCTTCTCTAGAGTCTAGTCACTCATGATTTCTTACAGATCAATAGTATTCCATAACATTCATATATCATAACTTGTTCAGACATTCCCCACTTGCTGAGATTCCCTCAATTTCCAATTCTTTGCCACTACAAAAAGATCTCCTATAAATATTTTGGAACATGTGGGACTTTCCTCAATTTTTACATTGTTGGAATACAAAAACCTGGAGGTTGGTATTGTTGAATCAAAGAGTACATAGTTTTATTGCCTTTTGCTCATAGTTCCAAATTGCTCTCCAGAATGGTTGGATCAATTCACAATTCTATCAACAATGAATGCATATCCCAATTTTCCCAATAATTCCCAATAATTTTCCTTTTTTGTCATCTTAGACAATCTAATAGGTGTGAGACGGTACCTCAGAGTTGTTTTAGTTTGCATTTCTCTATTCAATAATGATTTGAAGCATTTTTCATATGACTAAATCTAGATTTGCTTTCTTCACTTGAAAATTGCCTGCTCATCAACTTTGATCATTTTTCAATTGAGGAGTGACTTGTATTCTTATAATTTAACTCAGTTCTCTATATATTTAGAAATGAGTCCTTTATCAGAAACACTATTTGAAACTGTTTCCCAGCTTTCTGCATTCCTTCTAATCTTGGTTGCATTGCTGTTGTTTGTGTAAAACCTTTTTAATTTAATATAGTCAGAATCATCCATTGTGCAATTTATAATGTTCTCAATTTCTTATTTGGTCATAAATTTCTCCCCTCACCATAGATTGAACAGATAGAATTTTTCTTGTCCTTTTAATTATTCTATAGTATCAACTTCATATTTAAATCCTGTACCCATTTCAACCTGATTTTGGTATATGGTATGAAAGGTGGGTCTATCTCTAGTTTTTGTCATACTATTTTCAAGTTTTCCCAGAAGATTTGTCAAATAGTGAATTCTTATCCCAGAAGATACAGTCTTTGGTTTATCAAACAATAGACTCCTGCAGTCACTTACTACTGTTTCTTTTGTACCTAATCTAATCCACTGATCTATTTTTCTATTTCTTTGCCAGTAGCAGACAGTTTTGATACCTGCTGCTTTATTATATAGTTTTAGATCTGGTTCATGCATTTTTTTCCTCAATTCTCTTGATATTCTTGACCTTTTGTTACTCCAGATGAATTCTGGTACTATTTTTTCTAGCTGTGTAAAATTTCAACATTCTTCTATTTGCAAGTTTATGATTTCCACATTTTTCTACCACTCTGCCTTCTTTTCCCCCTCCCCCCTCAGCATGGCAGTGAACAATCTGGTGAAAATTGTACATGTGCAGTTGTGTTTAACATATTTCCATATTGATCTTGTTGTGAAAGATGAATTAAAACTAAGGGGAAAAAACATGAGTAGGAAAAGAAAAAAACATAAAAGAAAATTTTTACAGTGAACATAATATGATTTGCTCTGTATTCATAGTTTGATTGATATGACACTGAAAAAGTAATTTAATTTGGATAGAATTTTCATTTTTATTATAATAGCTCAACCTAACATGAGCAATTGATTTTTTCAATCATTTAAATGTGACTTTATTTATGTGAAAAGTAGTTTGGTATAGTTTCTGGGTTTGTCTTAAGAGGTAAATTCCCAAATATTTTATGTTGTCTACAGTAACTTTAAAATGGAACTTCTCTTTCTATCTCTTGTTCTTGGACTTTATTGGTCACATATAGAAAAGCTAATGATTTATATGAGTCTTTTTTATGTTCTGCTACTTTGCTAAAGTTATTAATTTTTAGTTGATTTTCTAGGGTTCCCTAAGTATACCATGATATCATCTATAAAAAAGTAAAAGTTTTGTTTCCTCATTGTCTATTCTAATTCCATCAGTTTCTTTTTCCTCACTTAAAGCTAATGTTGACATATATAATATAATATTGTATAGTAGTGGTAATAAGGGACATCCTTGTAATAACAATATTGTAAGATTATCAGCTTTGAATGACAACTATTCTCAGCAATACAAAGATTTAAGACAACCTTGAAGGATTTAGGATTTAAAAGAAATGTTCTCTTTATCAAAAGAAAGAATTGATGGTGTCTGAATACAATTGAAGCATCATTTTTTTTTTACTTTTTACTTGAGGATTTCATTTTGGTCTATATTTTCTTTCACAACCTGACCATTACAGAAAAGTTTTGCATGACTATACATGTATAATCTATATTGAATTACTTGCTTTTTCAGTGAGGGGTAGGGGAGAGAAAGAATGAAGGGAGGGAATTTGGAACTCACAATTTTAAAAACATATGTCAAAAATTGTTTTTACATTTAAGTGGGGAAAAATAAAATACTAAATAAATATAAGAAAAAATATCTTTCTTAGCTGAGTCATGCCAACCTTTTTCTCAAGCTCATTTTCCCTACTCCCACTTCTACTGTAAGACTATTTCATTTAGTAACAGTGGTTCTGTTCTTGGCAAGGCAACATTTACTGATTGACTTAGTTTCTAGATTCTTTAGGTATCCTCCTTTTGGCAAATGTTCTACTTTAGGCAAGTTTTTCTGAGCAAAGGTAATATTCAGAGTCATATCTTTTAATTATTTATTTAAAAATTTTCAAAATCAATATAATACTTAAATAGATAACATCTTATCATCTTTATCTTTTGCTCCAAGTATATATATATATATATATATATATATATATATATATGTATGTATGTATGTATATTTTGCTTGTTTGACCTTTGCTCCAAGAAGTCAATAGTTTACTTGAACCCATACCCACACATGAATTATGAAACGACTCCTTTGTTGGTGACAATTTATTTCCTTTCTCCTAAAACATTGCCAGATTTATTTTTAAATTATTTTAGGACTTATATCTGAAACAAACAATGTCCAACTTCTGTCCAAATTGACAAGTTGGGTCCCCAGAGGGCAGTGACCATTACTCCAAGATAATATAGTAAAGACAGTTAATACAAAACATTCTCCTAAGAATATCTCATTTCTTCCAAGAAAAACAACCTCTATGGAAGGAGGACGCTTAAACATTGAACTCCATAATTATAAGGAGGTACATATTTAAAAATATGTGACAAGATATACCTCACAATATATAGTCATCCAGAGCAGTGGGAAATTTTCTGAGGACTCCACAAAGGAAGAAAAAGACTTCCAGTTTTACGTTAAGTATCCCTTTGCCTCATATATTCCTTATCTACCTCCTTTTCTCCCTTTGTACTTTAAGTTTGAGTACACACTCTCTCTGGGGACCTTGTATGTGCAAGTAAAGGGTTCCAGGTTGGAAGGAATGTTTTTCTAACTTCTATTCTTGCTATACATTCTCAGAAAATTCATTCTCTAAAAGTTAAGATGTTCAACTGATCAAGGATATAACATTAGGAAATGTTCATGAAGAGTAATCCTCCTCAGGAGGATGGATCCCCTAGAACCCACCTTCTGGGAACCCCCAGTATAAATGGAAATTGTTAAGGTAGCCCTGTTGAGGTGCCATAATATATTTTTAACAGAAAAAAAGTTATTGTTGTAATCCCTTTAAGTAGTCTGCAACCTTTGGTATCTTTTACTTCTTAATCCTCCCATCTTTACATTGAAATCACCAAGCACAAAGGAATATGGTGATTTGATTTGAATCTTCCATTCAAGCTCTCCTTATATTGTGGTACATTAATGTATCAGAATATTACTGAACAGTAAGAAATAGTAAATATGAGGAATTCAGAGAAACATGAAGAAACAAATGGATACAGAGTGAAGTAGTATGAATTAGTAAAACAATATTTATAATAACTACAATTTTGAAAATAAAAATAAAATAAAACAAAACTGGAGACTATAGAATTATAAAATTATACTCTCCAGAAAAGAGTTGAGAAAATGGACCTCTCTCCCTTTTTGCAGGGTTAGTATCTTATAGAACAGTTGCCATTGCTTAATATTTTTCCCCACTTTAATCCCTGCTGTAAGGGAAATTCCCTTGAGTGAGGGAGGAGAAATATTTTTAAAAATGAATGTGATATAAAAACAGCAGGCATCCATAAATTATTTTTTAAATGAAAGACCTTACTAATTCATCCACAGCAGTAGATGTTGGTACATAGGTTGCAGTTTTCTTTCAAGTGTCTATTTTCTTATGGATCTCAAGAGTGTCTCTGCTAATCATGTTGACCAGGTAACCCAAGAAATGAAGTTTCTTGGTGCCAATAGGCACAAGATTAAATCAATCCCACTACTTCCTTAGTTTGTGGTCTTTTTTTGTAAGAGAGCCTTCAAATCATTTGTTCATTTTTTGAGATACAATTTCTTCATGTTTTCTGACTCCTTTTATAGTGATAATGTCAGTACTGACATGGTTTGGTTGCTTTAATGTCGTTGGACATTGATCACATTAGAATAGCAGCAGTTAAATGAATGTTTATAAATGATCTTAAAAACCATTATTTTTAACACTCTTTGCTGCCCCTTTCTACCATTCACCAGCACCTCTATTGGAAGACAGAACTGAGGAACTTCCTGTATTTTTTCCTACCAACACTCCCCTCCACCCTAAATCCCCCAATCCCCCACCACCACCAGCTTCCTTCAAATCTCAGCTGAAATTCTACCTTTCAGAGGAAACCTTTCTTATTTCCCCTTAATTTTAATGCCTTCCCTCTGTTGGTTATCTCCAAATTAGCCTGTTTACTACTGTCCATGACTGTTTGCAGGAAGTCCTTAGACTGGAAGTTCTAAGTAAGAACTGGCTAGATTCCCTTTGTATCCCAATAATTAGTCCAATACCTAGTTCATAGTACATACTTAATAAATGTGTATAGTGTTCCCCTTTTTCTAATAATAAAACAATTTTGAGGAAGCAGCTAAAAAGTCATTGATATAAACTTAGTAATTGTTTAAAGTGTTAGATTTCCTGAGGGATTAGTCTTTGAAAAGAGATTAAAGGGTTAAAATAAAGATATGAATCTCTAACAGTAGAATTTCAAAAATCTACAAGTAGTAAGTAGGGAAGGTTTGCAAGAGGAATTAGCTTTCACACAGTCTTTTAGAGGTACTTAGGAGGCACAATGGATAGAGGTGAGTGCAGAGTCAGGAATACCTATACTCAAATCCCATCTCAGATACTAGCTGTATAACCTTGGGCAAGTCATTTAATTTCTGTCTGCCTCATTTTCTTCAACTGTAAAAATATTTCCTTTCCTTTTTGAAATCATGCCACATAGCTAAACTGTTGAATCAACTGAGAAATAAAATCAATAGAACAGTGGTGGTAGCATAGAACTGAAAAAGGCAAAAGTGCCAACTAGTAGAGACCAACCACTAGAACAATATAAACATTCACTGTTGTTATATATTCTATAGTAATACTCTATGATCATGATGATTTATTGGAAAAACCTGATGACCACCTGATTACTGATGAGTTCAGTAATCTCCCTTATTCCACACAAGACAGAAATAATGTTTGTTCATTGAGGATTGTTTGGATAAGTGAGAAAGAGAATTATGGGAAACATCACCAGGTGAAAAACTCCATAGAAGCCCAGTGCCTTGTATAAAACTATATTAAGGATACTTAGAAATTATGTTTAAAAAAGCAAAAGATCAAAAGAAATGAAAAAGAACTCCATTAAGATAATCCATACATCTGATAGATGAAATGACAAAGGACCAACATCTGTGCTCCAGATCATGACTCTTACTCTGAATCAATGAAATTGTGAGTAAGGATGAGAGGGGAATCGAAGAGGGAAGAAGTGACTAGTGGTCCCAATCAAAATTGCTAGAGAGATTGTGATCCTGGGATCACAGTAGTGGAAAATGCCAATAATTCCAAATAGAACCTAGAAAAGTCAAAGAATTGGACATGGTACACCAAAAGTGGCCTGAAGGACTACTAAATGAAATGAAGTAACAAAAGGAAGAAGAGATTAGAAGTTAAATATACCTATTAAGGAAAAATGGAAAGGGAATTCATACTTAGAACAAAGTGGGGAAATCTAATAAAGTAGAGAAGTCTGAAAAATAGAATAGGGAAAGAACTCAGTATTTCAGTGATTGAACGGTAAATATTAGAGTTAAATCAGGAGATATAAGAATTGGGAGAGTTGGAGATACAGGTGGCAAGAAGGACTTGTTCACCAGTTGCAGATATATAATTATAAGATCACAGATTTAAAGCTGGAAGGGACCTTAGAGGTCATTGAGGACAACCTCCACATTATATAAATGAGGACAATGAACTCATATATGTGAAATAATCTTCTTCAGGATAATTAGGAAGTTAGTCAGAGTCAAGATTTGGTCTCAGACCTTCTGCCACCAATGTTTTCTATTGTATCACATTTGTACCACATAATGACCATATGATCAAAAAGATTCTTAATCATCAATAAATTGACAAATTTTTTGCTGAGTTTTGCTCATTTTTTCAAGCAACAAGTATATTCCTTATTAATCTGTTCCTCTCACTACCTCTCTATTATCAAAACCAATATTTTTTTAAAACCTGAAAGACAAATTCCTTCAGAAAAATGTCACTTTCTGCATTTTAAGTTTGTCACCCCTCTCTAATAGAAAGTAACATGTTTTATCTTTATTTGGACCCATGATTTTTAGCATTAGAGTGATTGAGTTATAAAGTTTTTCAAAATTGTTTTTCTCAATTACTTTGCAATACAATTATAGATTGTTCTGCTAGTTCTCATCTCATTCTGCATCAATTAATAAAGGTCTCCTCAATTTCTCTGAAAGTGTTTATTTCATCATTTCCTATGGTACAATTTTATATTCAAATTTTCAATTTGTTTAGCCTTTATCTAATAGGTCAGTCCCTTTTTTCTAAATTTTGACTACCTTGAAAGGAGCTGCTATAAATATTTTTGAGCAAAAGTTCTTTTTCTCTTTCTTTTATCTTCCTTGGCCACAGACAAGTCCAGGAGTTGTAGAATTGTATAAAATTGAATACTCATATTTGATTCAGGAATATTGCTACAAGATCTATACTCAAAAGAGATCAAAGAAAATTACTTATATGTACAAAATATTAAGAAAATATTTTTGTGGTGGCAAAGAATTGGAGGAGATGCCCATAAATTGGACAATGGTTGAATAAATTATAGTATATAATTTGATAGAATACTATTGCGCTATAAGAAATGATGAACAGGATCATTTCAGAATAACAAAGGAAGAATTGCATGATTGGATAACAAAGTAAAGTGAGCAGATTAGGACAATAATTTACATAATCTCAAAAATAACCTTTGAAAGACTAAGAAAATCTGATCAACATAACCAATCACAATTTCAAAGAACTCATGACGAAATCTGCTCACCTTCCAATAGAGAGTTGATTGGACTCAAAGTACAAACTGAAACATTTTCTTTCTTATCTTTCCTTCTTTTTTAGATAAAACTAATGTAGGATTTTGATTTTCATTTGTCTTGCCATCAATGAATGGGAGAGATATAGGGAGATAATTCAAAACTGAAAATAAAATAAAATTTAATTTTTTTTAAAAAAAGACTATGATCAATTTGGTAATTTCCTGAGCATAGTTCCAAATTGCTTTTTAGAATGGCTGAATCAATTAACAGCATTAATCAATGAATAAATATCTTCCAGGTGCTGGGGATACAAAGACAAAAATGAAAATGTTTTTTGCCCTCATGGAGCTTTTAGTTTATCAGTTCACTATTCACATGATGAAGAGGCTGCATGTTGGCATTCTCTTGAGTAATCAGAAAGCCTATCAAGCTGCAGGGTATCTCTGTCCAAGATTATATGGGAAGACAGCTGAATATTCTCACCTGTGGAAGTGTCAAAGAATTAGAATCTACCTGGAGAGTCTGACTTATTAGGAGAAGAAAGAAATAGCCTGGACCATCCTTGGGTTCAAAATTGAGATTTCACTTCAGAAGGTATGAGAAAATACTAAAGGTACATAAATGCTAATAAGTCATCACAAAAGAGTCAGGAAATCTGATTAGGGCTAGTGAAATGAAATTTTACATGTAACTAGCTGATGCACATGATTGAATAAGGAGTAGCCTTAATATATACATATAGCAAATTTTGTCAGAATGGCTAATTTTTTATTTCAGGAAGAATAAGATGGGTATAAAAAAGAAAAAATCCCTAAGACTAAAATTTCAATATAGTTTTGGGGCTGAAAGAGAATTAATGGAAATTTCTTCTACTGTTTTCCAGAATCACGTAAGGCATCTAACTGATAGGGAGTGCTATACAAGAAGGAATGACTATCACCATTACAATACTTATTAAGTACTTTATAAATGTGAAATAGAACTGTCTCTGCCCTAAAAGAATTTATAGTCTATTGGACTGAAGTTTAAAAAATGAGTCTACTGATGACATGGAGTGGACATGAGAAAAGAAGGGAAGAAAGGAAGAAGCTATAAGAAAAAAAGAAAAGGAAGTAACAGGGAAATGGAGCAGTATCTTGATTCCATATACAAGGAATTCTGAGGAGCCACTGAGCAGTGGACAATGAGCTGAACTTAGAGACATAAAGAAAAAGAACTTCCTAAACTATGGAAGTCAATGTACTTATACAGCCATGGACCCATAGAGCCAAGCTAAAAGTCTTTAGCATACCTAAGATGCTTCAAAATGTTAATCTTTATATTGGCCCACAAAGATTTTGCTGAGTGATGAGGACTAATAGTTATCCTTCCATCTCCTAAGTTTTCTCTAGATTTTTATATATCCCTTTATTTGGGAGGTTCAGGATTTTGCACTCATTTATGTATATGTCAGGGTCATTCTACCACTTGATTCCTTTGCTGATATTTACATATCTTTCAAATTTTAATTACATACTTTTAAGAGTTAGAGATGTGTACTTTGCTACACTGAATAAGAATCAGAGACATTAGAGTTAGAAAGGATTTGGGGACCATCTGGTTCAATGCCTTATTCAGATACAGAAGGTATTTTTACCCTCAGTTTCCAATTATTTGGGTTTCTAAGAGGTCAGGTGACTCACCTAAAATCATATCACCAAGCAGAGAAACAATTTTCTATATTTCCCTAAACTTAATTTGTTCTTTTAACCTAAGAAATATTTGGACAGTACTATTACTGATAAGTCAAGTGCAAGTTATACTCAGAACAATTAAGCAGTTGAGTGTTATGGCTGGTATCTTGGAGGTCAGTGAGCTTTTAGGGCATATCATTGCTTATGTTAAACTATTTGGCAAGGAAAGAGAGCTAAATTTTCCATTTATTTACTTTGGAGATTAATTTAAATGGTAATCTTTTTAGTAGTGGTTGTCTTTAGTAGAGTCACAAAGAAAGAGAGCCTAAAGAATCAGATTTATAATTTATTCTTGCCTCATGGAATCCTACCTATCCATTAGCTAAAGAAAAAAAAACAAAACAAAAAAAGGCATGTTTTACATTATTCACTGAAGGTTAAAAGGCAGAAAATGGCAGATAATGTGAGGGAAAGCACAGTAATGACCCTTTAGGGAAAATGTCATATTATCAGCCTTGGGAAATGAAATCTTATAACTAATATAATAAATGTGCCTGCTAATTTCATTTACAGCTTGGGAATTTTTAAATATTAGCTCTTTGAATTATAATAAGCAATAAATTACTATGATATAAGTAGCTTTTTATCAGATTCTTAAAAATACATGACTAGTACTCAGTAAGAAATAGGGAAAAAATTTTCAGAGACTTGTTAGAAGCAGTGCATAGCATCCATTCAAACAATTATTACATAGGGCTTCTCTGGTCATGTAACCAACAAGACAGAGAATTAGATACTTTCTCTGATCTTCATGTCCTCCCAAACCTCTTCAAAATAATAAATATGCACAATAAGGAAGCCCATTTCAGCAATTCCCACAGTCCAAGAGGCTATGAACCATCATGAGGTAAGTTTCTGATGAAGTAATGATAGTGTTTACAATGAACATCCCTCTTCCACTGCCACCAAGATCTATGAGGGATACATGGACAAATCCTCTGAGAGGGATACATAGGCTTGCAACCCAACTCACTTCTACCTTCTTCTAAGTCCTGTACCACAGAAAAGCTAAAGCAGAATCTTCTAACTTGGACTGTAGTATAGCAGTATGACAAGGCTCTGTATTTCAGTATAGTTCATCCAGATAGCCGAGGAATATGAAGTAGTTGGGGGAAGGACATCAAAATATCTGTCATCCTCCCCTGGACCTTTAGGAAAGGGAACTAAAATCCAACTGTGGCTAGTTTTGTCTCACCAGAAGTCAGGGCAGAGACTGAGGTGGTAAAATTCAAATTCACCAGTGTCTGGGAGACTGACACAAGAGAAACTGCCATGGAAGGGAAAAGAATATATAGAGGAAAAAAATTACTGATATTACCAAAAATCTCAGGAGGAAGAAAACTACCTTGAGGGTAAATAGATAAACCAACATGGAAGACACCATCAACAAAAGGGAATATGACCTCCAGATCAATTGAACAAGTCCAAATATCTATAAATAAGTATTAATGAGAAAGGAAAATAAATCAGTGACTGATGAAACAGAGGAGCCTGAGAATTCCCAAGATATCATAGTACCATAATAAATATTACTTAATGGTTTAAAGAGAATGAATGGTAAAAGCAGATTTTCTGGCCTGCTTTGCAGAAATAATTGGTATAATAGAAAAACTCTAATCTATGGTGGCAGACCTCACCAAAGAAACAAGAGAGAACATCTGAATGTGAATGCAAATACATATAAGTTAGGAAAATTGGGAAAAACAGAATCAAAATGCAAGAAAGTTAAAAAGAAAAGATGATTTATATACCAGCAAAACATATTAATCATGCCAGGTAGTTCAGTGTAGAGAATACTAGAGTCAGGAGAACCTGAGAGACCTAAATTTAAGCTTCTCCTTTGATCCATACTGTCTATGGGACCCTAATCAAGGCATCTCACTTCCAATGTTCTATTTGACTAAGATTATAAATTATTTGCTAGATGGAGTTTGTTTATTAGGAATTCCTCATATCAATAATCTCACAGTTCAAGACAAAATAAATGTGTCAATTACTGTTTGGCACTGACCCAAAATGCAAATATATTGCTATCTTCAAAAAACTTACTTGCACACAGATGATAATAGCAATTAATAATAGCTAACATTTATATAGTACTTAATATTATATATATACATATATATGTATATATATATATATATATATATATATATATATATATATATATATATATATATATACCACACACTGGACTAAATACTTTATCTTTCTTATCTCATTTGATCCAAGAAATAACCCTGGGAGTCTTATTATTGTTATTTCCATTGAGGAAACTGAAACAAACAAATGCTGTGACTTTCCCAGGGTCACACAGCTAGTAAATATTTAAGGTTGTATTGAACCAATGTCTTCCTGACTCCAAGCTCAGAGTTCTATCCAGTGTACTTCCTTGTTGCCTAATAGATACAATTAATAATAATCCTGCTAATGATGATAGGAATAATGATGATCATAATTATGATGATGATGATAATACAAAGTAAAAACTAATAAAATAGATCCAACCTTATTCTTTGAGAGTTCAGAAGATGCTGGAATTTGGAAATTAACAATCCAGGTTGGGGATATAAGATAATGGTTGTCCTTCATTTTTGAAGTAGATAATGACGTCAAGGAGGTAATGCCATGACAAGCAATGAATTGGATTTGAGTGAGGGGATGCTGTGCTAAGTCCTCCAGAGCCATCTGGATCCAGTGGTCAGATATGAATCAGGAAAACTGGAGATTGCCCTGGATGAGAGGTAATCAGGGTTAAGTGACTTGCCCAAGACCACACAGTTAGTAAGAGTCAAGTGTCTGAGGTCAGATCCAAACTCTCATCCTCCTGACTCCAAGCTCAGTGCTCTATCTGCTGTGCCACCTAACTTTCCAGGTATATTAGTATAAGCACTCAAAAAAAAAGGGACACAAAATCCTTTTTGATATTTTTTGTCCTTTATAACCTAACTCCCTCTTATCTTTCCAGTCTTCTTACATCTTATTCCCTACCATGTACTTTTGCAATCCAATATCGTGATTCACCTTTGTTACTCCACAAACAATACACTCTATCTCTCAGTTCCAGGCATTTTCTCTGAGTGTCCTTGGTGCCTGGACTGTTCTCTCCCCAATTTTGCCTTCTGAATTCACTGGCTTCCTTTAAGTTCCAACTAAAATCCTATCTTTACTGAACATCTTTTCCAAGCCCTTTCAATTCTAGTGACCATTCTTTCAATTATTTCTTATTTTTGCTATATATTGCATATTTTTTCATATTTGTTTTCTTTTTTCCCCACATTAGATTGTGAGTTCCTTGAGGGCAGGAACTGTCTTTTGTCACTTTTTGTATCCCCCCAGAACTTACCACAGTGTCTGCCATTTAATGAGAGTTTAATAAATATTTATTGACTGCCTGATTGACAAGGAGTTAAGCAATATGAACTAAGTATCTAATAAGGTGACAAATGAATGGTTCTGTTTGTAAGTTAATCAGGAGTTGAGAGAGAGGGGTGGCTAGGTGGTACAGTGGATAGGGCACTGACCCTGGAGTCAGGAGTACTTGAGTTCAAATCCAGCCTCAGACACTTAATAATTACCTAGCTGTGTGGCCTTGGGCAAGCCACTTAACCCCATTTGCCTTGCAAAAAAAAAAACTAAAAAAAAAAAGTTGAGAGAGAAAAATCATAAATGAAGTGTGACACTGAAAAATGGCTAGGGTTTGGATTCAATTCACCTCTAGGGGCTCCTGTTACAGGACTGGGCAATTCACAATCTCTCTGTTTCTTAGTTTCCTTACCCACAAAAAAGAGGATTTTGGACCTTATGTCGTTAAAGGTCCCTTTCAGATCTATGATCCTAAGAAATTAGGATATTGTTATACTCTGACTCATTGCATTCTCATTCCAATGTTTGAGGGGAAAATTCTGCAATGAAGCTTAACTCTGGCTCATGTCTAGGGTCTCCCTTTAAAAGAAATATTCAATGTTTGAAATATACATAAGATGTAGTTAATTTATCTCCTCTACCACATAATACATGTTTAAAACTCAAAAGACTCATAAGCACACATTAATAAATACTGAACGTATCAAGCAATAACTTATCACACACATATAAAGACAAAAATATGCCCTCCAGAAGCTTACATTCTACTGGAGGAATGGAGTACATAATCAGATAAATAAATACAAGGTAATTTGCATGGGGGGAATAGAGCAAGAAGAATGGTTTCCTAAAGGAGAGTTAGTCATTAAAACAGTTAGTCAATTAATATTTATTATGTGCCTATCTCTATGTATACCTAGGCTAGGTATAAAAAGAATTACAAAAGACACACCCAGACTTCAAAGAATTCACATTCCAATGTGGGTGACAATTCATGAAAACGAAGTTGAAAACTAGGAGTGGAAGAGAGAAAGGGAAGGCACCTGTTTCAAGGCATTAATGGACTTAAAGGCTTCTTGAAGTTTTCTGGTCAAGTGAAGAATGCCTAAATTTTCTACCCTGCACCTAGTTCTCTGATGATTATCCTTCACCCTCTGGATTCATAGAGAGGTAGGGACCAAGGGTCAGAGGGTACTGAAGAGGTGTCAGATGGCCTCTGACAAGAACTTGAAAAGCAAAAATAAAGAGGAAATGCATTCCAAGCATGGTGAACAACCCCTATGAATAAACAGAGGCAGAAAGGTTGGCATATTGAGTTAGGGGGACAACTAGTCCTCCACTTTAATCAGAATATAGAAACAGAAAAAGGGGAATATTGAAAATAAGATTGATCCCTTTCACATTTCTCCCAAAATTGTTTCTGTCTCTCTCAGAACTTCTCCCTCATTTTCCAACATCTTCCTCAGGCTGAAGATCATTTGTTATCAAACAATGGATAGATGAGCCATTTATGAATAAGCAAGAGATAGAGAGTAAAGATAGGTGTAAAATGGATAATTTCAATTTCATTAAATTAAAAAAGGTATCATACAAATAAAATAAATGTAGCCAAGATCAGAAGGAAAGTAGATTATTCCAACTCTGTGACCTCCTCTTTTGATTGGTTAGTTTCTCTCAGAACCTTTGTTTCAAGGAAATCCCCAGGACAGCTAGCTAGCTCTCCCCTTCCCCTCCTCCCTACTTCTGACTGCATGCTCCCAGCAGCCTTCTCACCTGTGATAACTCTGCTTCTATAGTTTTCTCACACTGGAAGATTTCTCTAGCCCCTCCTCTGATCAAATAGGATGTGATAGTTTGGGGAAGAATGGAAAGCAATATACCATTAGCCGAATGGTGCTGCAAGCAGACTAATGTAATAAGAGGCAATTTTGAAACTTTATTTTGAAGGACCTTGAATGCCAGGCTAAGAAAATTAGATTTTATCGTGGAGCCACTAAAGAATTTGGAGGAAAAAAAATTGAAATTTATAAAACAACACAACACAAAATATGATACTACTGAAAATAAGTCTATTTTAAAAATAACTATTACAAAGTAATTAAACACCTATTACATTTATATGAAGACACTAGAAGAGAAGTCTGGTCAGTTGAAAGATTATATTTTCAAATCAACTTCAGATACTTTGCCCCTTACAGACTTTCTGACCACTTGAACTGTGGTCAAATTCCCCAGCAAATGTTCAGATAGATACCATTTACAGAAAAAATCACTTGAAAATTTCTATCTTCATGCATTGACACTTGGTTTCTGGTCTGCTAGCCCACACAACTACAAATGCAAAGATTACTGTGGCTAAAAATTTAGAAGTTGTCCATAACATGATATGCATCCTTTGTTATTTGTAAAGCACTTAACAGATCAGAGAAGGGACAGAGACTTCATGAAGGATAAATAAAAATGTCATCAATGATGGAAACCCAACCAAAACAGTAATAGAAGACTAACTTAGAAAATGTATAAACTTAATTCAAGTGTCATAGACAGATGTACTGAGAGCCTGTAAATAAAATAAATGTGATTTATAGCTGAAATGCAGGTTTTTGAAAAAAAATTTTGATAGGTCTTAAAGAGGCACTGTTAAGTTTGTAACTTCAACAAAAATTCTGGTTTAGCAATAAACCAATACAGAATTTTATAAACTATGGATCCATTAGTAAATTAGAAGTCTTTTAAAAAGAGATAGTTGGGTTCAAATACCACCCCTCCACACACACACATACATGAATAGTTGTCATTTTGTTTCTCTGACCTTCGGATTCCTCATCTGTGAAGTGGGAATAATAATAATGGCACAGCTCACAGATTGCTTTGAGGATCAAATGAGATAATGTGTATGAAGCACTGGGGAAACATTAGCTATTATTATTATCTTTTTAAAAAAAATTTATTAGCAAGTTCCTCCAGAATATTAATTGGGGTTTTTTTTTGGAGGACCCATGAATTTATTTTTTTTAATTTATTTTTTATTCTCATTTTGTACAAATGTTTTTTTACATTGATAAAATATTCTTGTTTACAAGTAAACAAAATACCCTTCCCCCCATGAATATAGATAGACTTGCTTGGGCGAAAAAAGTAAAGGGGGGAGAGAAAAATTAAAATTAAAAAAATAATACTAATAATTGTAGGTATGGCCAGGTGGCACAATGGACGAAGCACCAGCCCTGGAGCCACGAGCACCCGAGTCCACATCCAGCCTCGTAAACCCAACAATCACCCAGCCGTGTGACGTGCAAGCCACCCGATCCCCACTGCCCTGCAAAAACCAAAAAGAAGAAAAAAAAAGACCCAAAATAAAATAAAATAGTAATAATAGTAGGGGTGGCTGGGTGGCAAACAGAGCATTGGCCCTTGAGCCAGGAGCACCTGGGTCCAAATCCAGCCCCAGACACCCAAAGATCACCCTGCTATGTGGCCCCAGGCAGGCCACCCAGCCCCACTTGCCCTGCACCCTCCCCCAAATAATAATAACAAAAAATGTGCTTGAGTCTTTGTTCCAACACCAACAACTCTGTCACGGGTGGATCACATTCTTTATAAGTCCATCACAAAAGTTACTTCCATATTTTTCCAACATTGCCATTGCTGATCGCAACTCCCTCCTTTCTTATTTCTCCACTACCATGTACTCTATTTTCTCTCTCCTTTCACTCTGACTCTGCTGTAGGGTCACTGAGTGGCACAGCAGACAGATCCTTGGTCCTGGGGCCAAGAAGCCCTGAGCCCCAATACCACCCCTTAGGCCCAGAATCCACCTGGCGCTATGGTCCTGGGCAGGCCTTCCAATCCCAGCCCCTTGCAAGAAGTAAAAAAGAAAATGTGTTATATCTGACCACTCTCCCCCCATTGTCCATCCTCTCCTCCTTTATTCATATCCCCATCCCTTCCCCCTGCTCCTTGCTCCTTCTTACTCCAGATGTCTATACCCCATTGAGTATATTTGTTGTTTCCTCTCCTAGCCATCTCTGATGAGAGCAAAGGTTCCCTCATTCCCCCTTGCCTCCCCCCTTCCATACCATTGCAATAGCTCATTGTAATAAAAAAAATCTTATGTGAAATATCTTGGACTATTCCCCCTCTCCTTTTTCTTTCTCCCATTCCATTTCCCTTTTTTTCTATTGACACCATTTTTACACCATATTTTATCTTCGAATTCAGCTTTCTCCTGTGCTTCAACTATAAAAGCTCCCTCTACCTGCTCTATTAACTGAGAAGGTTCATATGAATATTATCAGTATCATCTTTCTATACATGCAGTTCATCCTCATTAAGTCCCTCATATTCCCCCCCCTCCAATCTCCATGTTTCACCTGAGTCCTGTATCTGAAGATCAAACCTTCTGTTCAGCTCTGGCTATTCCAAAAGGAACATTTGAAATTCCCGTGGTTCATTGAAAGTCCATCTTTTTCCCTGGAAGAGGACATTCAGCCTTGCTGGGTAGTTCATTCTTGGCTGCATTCTAAGCTCTTTTGCCTTCTGGTATATTGTATTCCAAGCCCTACAAGCTTCCAATGTAGTTGCTGCTAAGTCCTGTGTGATCCTGACTGCAGCTCCACGATATTTGAACTGTGTCCTTCTGGCTGCTTGTAATATTTTCTCTTTGGCTTGGGAGTTGTGTAACTTGGCTATAATATTCCTAGGGGTTGTTTTTTGGGGATCTCTTTCTCGGGGGGATCGGTGGATTCTCTCCATTTCTATTTTGCCCTCTGCTTCTAGAATATCAGGGCAATTTTCCTGTAGTAATTCTTTGAAAATGATGTCAAGGCTCTTTTCCTGATCATGACTTTCAGGTATTCCAATAATTTTTAAATTATCTTTCCTAAGTCTGTTTTCCATATCAGTTGTTTTTTCAATGAGATATTTCACAGTTTCTTCTAATTTTTCATTTTTTTTTTGGTTTTGAAGCATTGATTCCTGATTTCTGGTAAATTCATCAATCTCCCTGAATTCTATTCTTTGTCTGAAGGATTTGTTCTCCTCAGAGAGTTTTCTTATCTCTTTTTCCATCTGGCCAATTTTGCTTTTTAACTTTTTGAACTGTTTTATCCATTTGACCTAAGCTGGTTTTTAGCATGCTGTTTTTTTGGATTTCCTTGCCTAAGTTGCTGACTTCATTTTCATGTTTTTCCTGCATCTCTCTCTCCTTTCTTTTCCCAGTTTTTCTTCCAACTCCTTCATTTGTTTTTCAAAGTCTTTTTTGAGCTCTGTCATAGTCTGAGCCCGATTTCTGTTTTTCTTGGAGTCTTTAGATGCAGGAGCTTGTGCTTCCTCATCTTCAGACTGAGTATTTTGATCCTTCTTGGGCTCATTTGCAAAATATTTCTCAATAGTCTTCCTCTTATTTCTCTGCTTGCTCATTTTCCCAGCCTGGCCTGGTTTTGGGGTGCTTCCTGAGCTTTTGGGACACTCCCACAAGGGTCTCAGTGTGTGAGGCTCTGTCCTCCCTCCTGGTCTGTGAATGACCATAAGTGCCCCCCTCTGCCACAGGGCCAAGGTGCGGGGGCCTGTTGTTCTATTGGGGGGGGGGGGGCCTAGACTGGGATCAGGATCTGAATGTGGTCAGAGCCCCAGAGTCCTGTTCCAGGGGCAGAGGACAGAGCTAGGCAGTCTCTCTTCACTCCCCTCCCTCAGCTCAATGGGCTCATGCCCTGGGGGCTCCTGCTTACCAGCTCTGCCTGCTTCTGTTTCTGGGTCTGGGCTGCTGAAAGACCAAGCTGCTTGCTGTGTGCCCTGAGGGCTGGGTTCCATGTGCTCACTCTGGCAGATGTCCTCCGCTGTTCCCCCACTTTGTGCCCGGTGCTCTTCGGGGTGTAGCTCAGGAGACTCCCCCGCTTCTGTGAGCCGCAGCTCTCAGCACCCTGGGGCTGCCTCTGGGAGGCTGAAGTTCTTTGGCTCTGGTGGGCCACACCTCCGGCGGGCCGCCCCTCCAACCCCGGGGAGCAGAGCCTTTCTGCTCTTTTCCAGGTTACCTTGAGTAGGAGAACTGCCTCACTGGGTCCCTTTGTGGGTTCTGTCTCTTGAAAGTTTAGTTAGAGTCCTTAGCTTATGAGTTTTATCAGAGAGCTCCTAAGACTCGATCCCTTCATGTCGCCATCTTGGCTCCACCCCTCGATCACTATTATTATTATCTGAGAATAATAGAACATTAGATATATTACCACTAGAAGAGACCTTATAAACCCTTTAGTTCAATCCCCTTATCTTATAGATAAGGAAACTGAGCCTTAGAAAGTTTACATGATTTTACAGAATGATCAAGTGAGTGTCAAAACTCAAAACCTTGTCTCCTGATTCTCAAATGTTCTTTTCATTCCACTAAGGTATCTTTCTTGGAACAAATTACTTCTGTGCTTGTAATACCAGAAATATTATAAAAGAAAATCATCTATAAACAATTCAAGGAGCATTGATTAAGCACCTACTACATACAAGGAATAGCACTAGGTGCTGGAAATACAAAGATTAAGCAAAATCAGCACCTGGCCTCAAAAAGATTTCATTCTTCTAGGGATGAGCCCTGAGGGCAGTTTTTCAGCTTTTTTTTTAAGCAGAGCTTTAGAGTACTTGGAAAAATGATATACAGCCATTACTCATACAGCACTGACTCATCGTGAAGGAAAAGCAAACTAAAACTTATTGAAGTCTGGTTTTTGGTTTTCCTGCCTTAGTTAAGTGACATACAAAATACAAACAATATTAATGAGGAAAAGAGGAATGTTTTAAAATCCTTAGTATTTTAAGTTTAAAATCAGAGACTTCATCTATATTCCTTTTTTTAAAAAAAAAGCAACTGAAGTCCAATAGTAAATCAGGTTCAGCAAGAAAACAGAAGTTACTTAGCAATTTTGGTTTCCTTTACCATCATTTCCAAGAATATTCTAAGCAATACAGAATTAGTAGATCCCACAAGAACAACCGACCACTACATCCCTAAGTCAGATCTTAATTATACCTGAAAGGGAAATAGGAAAGCTCCTTTAGGAGGCTGAGGGCAACCACTATTTTAATAACTATATTTTTAATAATTACCAAAACATGAAGGCTGCTGAAATGTTTGATTGGTATGTGGAAAGCTGTAGAGTTGAATAAGTGCTCACTGAAGAAAATTTAGCATTTCAAAGTAACAGACAATTGATCAGTATAGATAGCCACAAGGAATAAATCAGGCACAAATTAATAGGATAATTGCCAAATCTCTCTCTCTCTCTCTCTCTCTCTCTCTCTCTCTCTCTCTCTCTCTCTCTCTCTCTCTCTCTCTGACACACACACACACAAACACACAAACACCACATCACCACATATACATACACATACACATTGGACAGTGAAAATATTCTACACTAAAAGGAAAATTATCCTTGGGAGAATTTTGAGTTATGTTTCAAAATGAAATTTCTATAATAACATTAAGGCAGAATACCATTAAGATCTTAGAATAATGAGACCAATTCTGCCATTGCTGCTAATATTTGGATTATGAATTCTTGCTGAAAATGTACCCTTAAGTAGCTAAAAAGGATAGTCTGAGGGAAAATGGATTGTCAAAATAGAATAGGCTGCCTTGATATAGACTGTCATCAGGTCTCATAATAACAATGAAATATCATCCCCCACCAGATTCCCACAGCATTGTACCACTAGCCAAGCATCAAATCATGAAGTTTCTTTTCCATCCCTTTTGGGCCATAGTTTGATGAGTGCCTTTTCATCTGATTGTATATCCTCTTAGTCAACAAAAGGTTCCAGTCTATACTGATTATCTGGGGCAGCAATGGAGGGAGACAGGTCTGAGTCTCACACTAGCTCCTCCCAACTAAAGCCCAAAGGGATCTCCCTCTTAATTCTACTGTCAGCTTCTATCATAAAAATATCCTCCTCTGGGTGATCACAAGGGACAAGGCTCATACATGAACGATCAGATATAAGACTCTGTGGCCATATCTGTAGGACATGTCAATCTTATTTCAATTTCCTTTTAGATTAATTCTGTATTCAGGATCCCAAGAAAAATAGGACCTGACTGTAGACCACACAAGTCACCTTAAGGGAAACATAGGCCCTGCGACGGACTGATTACTTTCCCTGGAGATATGACACTAAAGTTATTTACTGAGGGGGGGGGGGATAGATGATGAAGGGCTACCAAAGAAAAAGCATAAGCATTCAAAGGATCACAAGTCAGATAGTTTATTACTCAGAGGTATGCACACATATAGCTTCTTAGTACTACAGTCCCACCTGTCACACAAGGAAACTGTGGTTTGGACATAAATGGAACAAGTACCC
This sequence comes from Macrotis lagotis, assembly GCF_037893015.1. Classification (NCBI taxonomy): domain Eukaryota; kingdom Metazoa; phylum Chordata; class Mammalia; order Peramelemorphia; family Peramelidae; genus Macrotis; species Macrotis lagotis. Next base: position 138,159,741 of record NC_133662.1, on the reverse strand, counting down.
TAATTGAAGAGACCAGATCTCCTGGGTCTCTGCTCCTTTGTCTGTTGTTCCTGGTTATTCATAAAGACTGAGTGTTTGAGGTTCCTTAGAGGCAGTCAGTAAAAAAGTGGTCTGGATCTGGATCTCTGGTATACCACTCAACATGCATTTTGATTAGGAAAGTTTGCTAATCTTTGTACCTGGATTAGATGAATTTTGCTAAACTGATAATTTGCTAACTTTGCATTTGTCACCCTAAATGTAGCTGACAAAACCAAATATTGGGTACTATGAACTTCCCCAAAGACAAGTCAACCAATGGTCAACTAGGGCCTAACAAAAGACCAGCCCCCACAATTATCCACAGAAATCTGAAGAAGCTGAAAATAATCATACCTATATCATAACAGTTGACCTTGGGCAAGTTTCTTGAAATTTGAAGAGTTATCCACTTCCCACCTCTTTTATTCACTACATTGTAATTTTCTTAAGGATAGAAACAGTGTTATAAAATGTAAAAGAGCTTTAGAGTCAGAATTTATTTGCAAATCCTTGATCTGATAAATACTACCTTGGCCAAGTCATTTAACTATAATAAAAAGAGATAACACATATAGGGCTTTAAGATTTGCAAATTGTTTTATATATTATTTCATTTGATGATGTAGAGTCAGTTCATTCTAGTAAATAAACTACTATTACCAACTTAGGCATCATGTGCCATAGAAAAATTTGTGGTGACCTTATGGAAAAATGAAAGACATTGAAGTACAAGTTATGATGTTATGACTTGCCTTGGCTACCCATATATGTTTCTGCTGATCTGCCTCTCTACCATTTTAAATTGTTTTTGATATTTTATTTTATTTTTCCAGTTACAGGTTATGAAAGTTTTTCAACATTCATCCACTGGCATATATCTAAGTTACATATTTTTCTACAACCCTCCCTTCCCACCTTCCCTCCCATCAATGGCAAACAGTCTGGTAAAAGTTTTATTTGTGTGTTTGTGTTTAACATACTGACATAGTAGTCATTTTTTGTATGAGGAAATAGGACTAAAGGAAAAGAAAAAACCATGGGATAGGAAGGCAAAATATTAGAGAAATTTTAAAAAGTGAACTTAGTCTTCGTTCAGATTCTGTGTTTTTACCCCCCCCCCACCGGATATACATACCTTTTAAAATTTAAAGTAGTGTCAAATCCCCCACCATGGAAATGGATCTATATAAAAAGTATATCCCAAGTTTGAAAGATAATGTATTATAATAATTGATTTTTTACATTATAACAATGTATTTTTAAAGCACAAATTTAGTCCTCTAGCTAATTATTAGGGGTGGAGACTCATTATCTACAATGTCGCCATAGGGTTAACTTCATAATCTAAGAAAGCAGTTATCCCTCTGATAACTTGTGTTACTCCAGAGGGTATATGACACAAAATACCTATATTAGATACAGATTGTACAATAGATACAATTGGCATAATAGCTTCTTGAACAAAAAGATACAAGATGCTAGGGGGAATTAGTAAAAGTTTTATTTAGAAGGTAGTTCTTGAGTTGTCTTGAAAGAAACTTGGCATCTGAGGAAGAAATATGGCAGCATGACTAAATGTCCAATATGAAGTACCTTACATGAGCAATAGTAAGAAGACCAGATTGACCAAACCTTGAGATCATGGAAAGGTTGTATATAATAAGGATAAAAGTAAGGTAAGTTGTATAGAGCTTTAAATGACAAACAGAGGAATTTATATTTTCTCCTAGGGCTAATATGTAACCGTGGAAGTTTATTGCAAGGAAGAATGACATAGTCACATCTGTGCTTAAGGAAAATCACTTTGGCAGCTATATAGGAGATGGATTGGAGGGGAGAGTAACCAGAATCAACCAGCAAAAACAATTTGAAGTCTTCTGCGATAGACTAGAAACTAGGTGATGAGTGTGCTTGCTGGATGAGAGGAGGATGGGAGGGAGGTTAGAGATGTAGGGGTGGAAGAAATGACAAGAGAAATGATCCTATAAAAAAATGTAGAAGAAGAAGAAGAACCAGGAAATAATGTTGAGGGTTTCACTTAATTTCAGAGCTTTTCAATCTAAGGTCTTGTCTCAGTCCTGAGGAGAGGCTTCACTTAAAGGGCATACATCAGGAAAAGTACTATCATGATCTATGACCCAGCCCAACCACAGCACTCAATAAATTTCAGACAATTGTATAGCTCTTAGAACCAAATGTCTACCATCCCATGAGCTATAAAAAATATGAAGAATTCACTTGAAACAAACAAGTTATGCTCACCACACATGGAGAATTCCCTTTAGAATTGAAATGTTATGTTTGTATTATCGAGTGCTAATATCATAATTTATAGAGAGATAATTTTCTATCATATATTCTTCAATATCTAGACATAGCAAGCATATGTATATAATGCACAGTGTATTTATAAATCCTCTTTTTTGTGTGTGTGCCTTTCTATGTGTAGATTGTTTGCCACCTAGTGGCAGCTGTTTCCAACTCAAAAATCTATTTAAATACATAAGTAATCTTAATTAGAGTTTGGCACAGTTCTTTCTGAATGAGCAAAGAAATGAAAAAGTTACCATCATAAAAAGCTTGAATGGTCTAGTAAAGACATTATTTTGCTCTCTCTAAGTTGTAAAACAAAATCATGTTTCATACAATGGGGTGTTTAGTTCACAATTAATGACAAATGACAAATAACAAATCAAATATTTTACAAGGACATCTTTTCTAACTGAGAGAGAAATGTAGACAATAAAATGCTTTGGCTCTTCTATTTTTAGCAAATATTACTTGGACTTTCTTTCAATATAATATCTTCTTTGGATAGATTAATGTTTGATGGAATACCCTTTCCAGATAAATTTACTGTATTATTTTGATTATAATGACTGAAGATCCAAGACAATGGCCTCTACTACCTGATACCAAGTAGTAAGGTGACACAGTGGATAAAGTGCCAGGCCTGGAGTCAGGAAGATGGATATTCTTGACTTCAAATCTGACCTCAGACACTAGTTATTTGATCTGAAGCAAGTCACTTATCCTTGTTTGCTTCAGTTTCTTCATCAGTAAAATGAACTAAAGATAACTGATAGATCACTTTAGTATCTTGCCTAGAAATTCCATTCTCTATTAAAAACAACTCAACCACAACAAATCCTGAAGCCATTGTGTTATCATTTCTTTATTTATTATGTATTGAAAGTTGCCTAAAATTCTAAAGGGACTAAGGATTCAATATCTATTGTAAAATCAAGAACTAAAATTGTTTCCCTTTAAGTAACAATTCTTTTTCCTATAAGAAGGCACTTCCTCTTATCTTCACCAGCAGATTTTTAAAACATTGGCAAGGACTAAACAGAACAAAGCGAAGTGCAGAGTGAATAATTATCTAAGATTGGGACTGCATAGTCAGAAAAAAATGGAGAATTCAGGAGAGAAGTGAAAATCCACTAATAGACCCTGCTGACTCTTAGGATAGGCCTGGGTAATACATAAAGAGTGGACTGTGTTGGCACATACTGGGGAAAGGGGGAATTTCTATTAGCCCTTTCCCTAAGCACAAGAACAATCAATCTAATTCTCTGGAAATCTCAGAATTAGGTCTTAAGGTGAAAGTTCCACTCATTTGTTTCCCTAAGAAGAAGAGAATGAGTCAATGGAAATACTCCCCTAGGATTTTCTGGCCTCCCTACACCTATGATGATAGTATAATCAAAGTCCTGTACTGCCCAATGGACTTCATCCTTAATTGAACATGCACAGAAAATATCAGGAGCTGGCAAAACAGAAACTAGAACCTCCAAACTTCCTTGCTCCAGAAGACCACTGCTAGCCTGGTTCTTTGAATCAGAGGAATAGGGTGACACACCTCCAAATCATTCTTTTCTTTTTCTCCAAACACTTTTCTTATTTCTTATTTTCTGTCCAAAGTAAATATATTGTTTCTTTGGGAATAGTGTACAGAGATGAAAGTGAGAAAAGACAATCAGAAAGGATAATAAACATCACATTGCAATGCTCTTCTGATTTAAGATTAAGGGAAGACAGTGACTACTTCTGAGACCTTTAGGATGACCACCAATTGTCTATATGTGGATGGGATAGGGAGAAGGAAAAAACTAAAGAGAAGTTTTAACTGAGACTCAGAACCTTTAGGCACAGCATGGAGATATAGAAAGATCTGGGAAACTAGAATGTCTCACTCCATGATTCCAAGTGATATTGATTTTTACCTTTGGTAAAAGTAGGAGGATTGCTGTAACAGGATGATCATTCCTTTACTCTCCCATCTTCAAGAGGGGTATTGATGATAAAACTATCATTTCACATTAGATTTTTGCCTTCTAGGGTTATAATATTAATTGGAAGTTCGGGATAAAAGTGGCTTTCCCTGGTCACTCTAGTTATTATGTGGTAATATGGTAGTCCTCCAACTAGGAGATATTAGTAAGCTTAATATCAGCTGTGTTAACTTCTTTTTCACCAAATATTTTTACCAAAAACACCAAACCAAAACCAAAACAATCATGGATAGTGAGAAATATTTATCAAAGCAAATAGTAATCAGAGAAATTAAACACAAAATAATCAGTGAATAACTATGACTATTCCTTTCTGATTCAGTTATGAGAGTAAAACTTCACTTAAACAGAGAAAGAACTATCTCACTCAAAAAGTCTGCTCTTAGAGTCTCTGAGGATGCAAAGGGACCAAATGATATATTAGAGTATGGACTTTCGCCATAGGCCAACAGCTCCTTTAACTATTCAAAAATCCATTCCTTTCCTTTTCTTAACTTGTATTTTTTCCTCAGCTTGTCTTTTTTCCTTTTCAAGATGAAATCTTTCAGTCAATTAGGAATCATGTCTCTCACAACATGCCACCCACATTGTCTCAAAATTGTCAACAAGGAAATAATCACCTAGGCAGAGTACTGCAGGGGCAAGAAATGAATTATGAAAAGGTTGAGGCTGATTTATAATTCATCTTAAGGAGTTGATTTCAAGACAAATGGAATAAAGTAACAAGATCTTTGAAGGCATATTTTTTATTCCTACCACTGATAACAATTTTGACTAAAATGTTGCTATTTAATGACAACTGGGCCCTCATTACAACAAGGAAAATAGTCTATTTCTCTTTAATTGTTTCATCATATCATCTTTCAGAGTGACTGCTACATACCTTCTTATCTTGTTTCAAGTATCCCATGATACCTCTTTCCCTAGCCTCTCAGGAGAGGACCCCACCTCATACTTCACTAAAAATGTTGAAACCATTCTAGGATGGATATACCCCTTTTTTCTGATTTTAGCATTTCCCCCCCCCCCAATTTCTTCTCTTTCACTCTTGTCTCAGGAAAATAAGTTGTTCTCTCCTTGGCAAGGTCAATACTTCTACATCTTTGATAGCATTCCCTCTTAACTTCTCCAGAAAATTATCTCCCACTACCCCTTTGTTCTTATTTATCTTCAATATCTATCTATCGACTCCTTTCTTGATGTCCATGTCTTCCTCACTTATAAAAATATCTTCACTTGACTCAAGTTTCTCTACTGACTATAAACATATATCTCTCTCTTCTTTGTGACTGAACCCCTTAAGAAACTCAATCTGCACCTAGTACCCCTATTTCTTTTTCTGTCATTAGTTACTAAATACACCCAATTGGACTCTGCCCTCCCCCAAATACCAATGGCTTCTTAATTCTCAAACCTAATCCAAACCTAATGACCTCTTCTCAATCTTGATCCTTATGGACCTCTCAAGAATTTGTTATTGTTGACCATTTTCTTCTCCTGGATATTTTCTACTCTTTACATTATAACTGCTCTCTCCTTGCTTTCTTCCTATCTGTATGATTGTTCTTCAAATTCCTTTAGTAGTTTTTTCCACTCAAGTCATGCCTTCTGCTCTTCTTGCTCTATTCTATCTAGTTTGATTTCATCAACTCCTGTTGGGTTAATCACTTTTCTATACAGATGATTCCCATGTCCATATATCCAATCCTAAATTCTCTCCTATGTGAATTATATATCTGCATTTGCCTATTGGTCATCTCAAATTGGATGAACCACAGACATTACAAACTCAACATCTCTAATACTATCAATTATTCCTCTCCCAAGGGTACTACCTCTTTCTAGTCTTCTATGCTCTCAACTTTGATGTCATTTACAAATCTTTCTTCTCACTTATTCCACAAAACTAATTGTTTACAAACCTTTTCATTTCTATTTTTAGAACATCTCTCATATATAACTTCTCTCTTTTCCCACAACTACCACCCTAGTTCTGGTCCTCATCACCCCTTGCCATATTTCAATAGTTTTCTAACTGTTATTTCTCAAATCTCTCCTATATCCATTACATCTTCCACTCATCTGTCAGGGTGAATTTTCTAAATTATGGCTCTAGCTTGTGGCACTTCAATGGCTTCCTGTTTCTTCCAGGATCAAAGATAAAGTCCTATATTTGGAATTTAAAACTCTTCATAACCTGATCCCTTCCTACCTTTTCTAATTTTGTTTATACTTTATTCACTTTCATACCCTATGATACAGTTAGACTGGCCTAATTGCCATTCTGTCAAACACAACACTCTCCTTCCTGTCTCTTTGTCTCTTCATTAGTTGTCCCCCATGAAATGCTTTCTCTCTTCATTTCTAGCTTTTAGTTTCTCTGGTTTCCTTCAAGATTCACCTCCATACCCACTTTCCCCCCACCCAGATCTTTTCTCATTGCCCAGTCACTAATACCTTCTTCTCTGAAATTACCTTCAATATTCTATTTATATATCCTATATACATCTAGTTTTTTACATGTTATTTCCCCCATTGGAATATATATTCCTTGAGATGTAGTAAATGTTTAATAAATGATTGACTATAATAAATGACCAATTGACTTTCACAAGGGATTTCCATGCATATAGTCACTGGAAACTTTATATTGTGTCCTTCCACGAAAGGTCAGAAACTGTGTACCTAAGTTAGGTAGGTAACATATCCTCTCTTTCTTTAATATTGTCCTACCTTCATGATATTCATTATAACCTTGCTCAAAATAGGAATTAAATAAGTGCTTTTTAATCCTTTTAATCCTTAATGCTTGCAAGGAGCTACCAAAGTGTTCAGTAGTCTCTGCTTCTAGAAATGTTCACAAAATGAACTAGTTATCATTGTTAAAACTGACATTTACCTGCATTTAGGAGACATTTCTTTCCCTGGAAATTTGTCATTTCAGCTACATTTCAGCTTCTGATACTACATACCTTTAAAGGATAAAGTTCTTCTCTATAGCAAATAGGTGACTCAGTAGATAGAGCACTGGGTCTAGAGTAAATTGTTATTGTTTGTCCTTAGTTTATTGAATAGATACATGATGATGATGATGATGATGATGATGATGATGATGATGATGATGTTTGTCCTTTGTTCTTAAAGGATTTGACATGGTCATCAGAGAGGTAATGCCATTACAAGAAACAGAATTGGATTTGAGTGATGGAGTGCTGTGCTAAGTAACTAGCTTCCTTTTCTTCTTTGTAGTCATCTGGATCCAGTGACCAGATAGATCAGGATGACTGGAGATGGCCCTGGATGTGAGACAATCAGAGTTAGTAACTTGCCTAAGGTCACACAGCTCGTAAGTGTCAAGTATCTGAAGTTATATTTGTCAGCTCCTCCTGACTCTAGAGTTGGTGCTCAATCAGCTGTGCCATTTAGGGTCTGGAGTGAGGAAGACCTGTGACTTCCTTTGACTTCAGACACTTATTATGGATGTGGTCCTGGATAAGTTACTTAATCTTTATCTCAGTTTCCTCAATTGTAAGATGGGTATAATAAAAGCCTTTAGCTCCCAGGTTTGTTGTGAAGATCAAGTGGGATAATATTTTTAAAGTTCCTGATGCTTCTCTGCCTTCAAAGTTACCATTTCTTGGTCTTCTATCAATCTGTTGCTAGTCATCTTCCAGAACTGATATCTACTTCCTTAAAGTATTATCATTTTTCTTTTACTATCAGATAGAGATAGCTAATGTCCAGTGAAGCCAGGAGGACCTGAGCTCAAAAATTTGGCCTCATTAGTATGGGATCCTGGGCAGGTCACTTAACCCCAATTCTTTCTCTCAGAAAAAAAATTAAAAAACACTATCTCAAATCTTCCAGGACAAAGCCAAGATAGTGACTTGAAGCTAGGAAGCTCCTAACCAACTTTAAAACTTTTTTAAAAATTTTATTTATTTAAAGCAATGGGGTTAAGTGACATGCCCAAGGTCACACAGCTAAGCAATTTTAAGTGTCTGAGACCAGATTTAAACCCAGGTCCTCCTGAATCCTGGACTGGTGCTCTATCCACTATGCCATCTAAATGATCCTCTTAAACAACTTTAAAGAAAATCTTTAAGCAGAACCTAAAGCTACAGAATCCACAGAAACAAAGTGCAACATGTACTCAACTCAAGATGTTGTGGAGGAACTCCAAGAGGTCTGTCTCATGTAGGTAAAGGGGGAGTAGAGCCCAGCATAGGCAGAGAACAGAAAAACCAAGGGAAGGTTCTTAGCCACAGTACAGTTCAGATCAAAGAACACCATTCAGCTCAAAGCCACCATTGCAGTAGGCCAGCAGTGAGCGTCCCAACCCCAGCTCAAAAGGCAAAGTTTGAGCCCCAGGAACTCTGGTGTAACAGGAAGGACTGGGTTGGACTACCCTAACACAGGGAACAAACTTCTAGCAATGGAAAAATATACAAAGCCCTAAGCAAACAGTAAACCATGGATCAGACCCCAGCCCCCCAACACAAATGTTTGCCCCCAGGAGCAAAATTCAATTATCAAGATGTGCAAAAAATTTAAAAAGCACTAATCATAAAAACCTACTGTTCTGAGAGGAACAATAAAAATGTCTCTCAGAAGAATAAAGCAGTGACAAAATGCCTCCATGTGAAGTCTCAAAGGGATTTATACATTGGTCTCAAATACAAAAAGACTTCTTGAAAGAACTCAAAAACAATTTTAAAAACCAAAGAAGAGAGGAAGAAGAAAAATGGAGAAGAGAAATGAAAGTCATTCAGGAAAACTTTGAAAAATTGAAAAAAATAGTTATCTTCAAAAATAAAAATGATCAGTTGGAAAAGAAATGAAACTCATCAAAAAGTAAAATTAACCAAATGGAAAAGAAAACAACTCATCTAAAAGTAAAATTAAACAACTAGAAAAGGAAACACAAAAGATAACATGAATAAAACCTTAAAAATTAGAATTGGACAAATGGAAACTAATGACTATGAAAAACTGAGATTTCACCAAATAAAACTAAAATGATGAAAAAAATAAAAGAAAATGTAAAGTGCCTCTTAGGAAAAACAACTGAACTAGAAAATAGATCCAGAAGAGATAATTTATGAAATATTGGTCTATCTGAAAGCTATGATCAGAAAAAGAATCTGGACAAGAAATCATGCAGAAAAGTATCATGGATAATGCCATATTATCCTAGAACAAGAAGATAAAATAGACCTTGAAAGAATTCATAGATAATGCCCAGAAAGAAATGCTAAAAAAAATATTCCAAGGAATAATGAAGCCAAATTTCAGAATTCTCAGGTAAAGGAGAAAAATACTGTAAGCACCCCAAAATAAGAAATTTAAATACCAAGGAACCATAATCAGGATTATGAAGGACTTATCAACTTCAACATTAAAGAATCAGAGAGCCTGGAACAAGGTTAAAAGAGGTTAAAAGGAGTTCAGATTACAACCAAGAATCAACTATCCTATAAAATTCAGCATATACTTTCAGGGGAAAAAGATACACTTTCAACAAAATTGAGGACTTTTAAACTTAAAAAAAGACCAGAACTGAATAAAAAATTTGATCTTCAAATACCAGACTCAAGAGATGCATTAAAAGGTAAATGGAGGAGATGGCTAGCTGGTACAGTGGATAGAGCACTGGCCCTGGAGTCAGGAGTACCTGAGTTCAAATTCAGCCTCAGACACTTAATAGTTACCTAGCTGTGTGGCCTTGGGCAAGTCACTTAATTCCATTTGTCTTGCAAAAACCTAAGAAAAAAGAAATCATGAGTGGCCTGAGTTCAGAAATACCTGGAAAGACTTGCATGAACTGGTGCTGAGTGAAGAGAGCAGAACCAGAAGAACATTATACACATTAACAGCAATAATGTAAGATGATCAACGATGATGGAAGCAACTTCTCTCAGCAGTTCAGTGATCAAGGACATACTGAAAGATCTGTTGAAGAAAATACCATCCACATTCAGAAGAGGAAACAATGGATTCTGAATGCGGAGCAAAGCATGCTATGTTCACTTTTTAAAAATTTTCATGTTTCTTTATTTATTATATTTTTTTAATCTTTGGCTCTATTTCTTCTTTCATAATATGATTAATATGGAAATATATAAAGTATGATCATACATGTACAGCCTATATAAGTTTGCTGCCATGGGGAGAGGGAAGGGAAAGGAGGGTGGTAGAAAAATGTGAAACTCAACAACTTTTAAAGAGATGAATGTTGAAAACTAACTTTGCATAGAATTGGAAAATAAATAAATTTTTTAAAAAGAAAGAAAAAATACTATCCCAGGGCCTTAGGCCTCAATCAACACATTTTTAGTTCTTTTTTTTTAATATATCCAAGTGATACACAAAAGAATCAACCAGGTATTTGTCAAGACCTTTTCAATTCTGCTCCCCTCAAAAAAATGTTCAACAGGGCAGATAATTCCTTTGACCCCTATCCTTCCCAGGGATGCAGGTTATATGACCTTCATGTAGTCTAAAATCCCCAAACTTCTTTTTGAGGTTATAAAAAAAGAAGGAAGGAAGTAATTAAGCATACACACACACACACACACACACACACACACACACACACAAACACACACACCCATACACAAACACTCATACTCAGACCACTCTCTGTTCATTTTGCCTTTTCATTTCCTTGGCAGAAATATCATGGCATGCAATAGTTTTAGAATAGTAGTAACAGTAGTATAGTAGTAATCCTCAAAAGATACTTAAGAAAACTAGAGGAGGAAATGTAGAGATGGTAACATTGGTCTACCAAAACAAATGTACAAGAGTAACTCATTTTGTATTACCACCTTCTTACATATCTGGGATTTATACTATCTTTTTAACATTTCTATCAATAACTTGAATGAAATCTTAAAAAGTCATGCTTGTCAAATTTGCAAATGACATGAAGCTTAAAGGCATATGTAGTGCACTGATTGACAGAGACAGCATACAAAGATACATCTACCATCTAGAATGATGGAATAAGGCAATTCAATTCAACAAAAGTTATTAAGTGCATACTCTATAAGGCAATATGAAGAACAGCAAAAAGGCTTACATTCTGTTGAGAGAATTTACACAAGCAATTAAATGAAAAGTATATACAAAGGGAGAGAATACTAAAAACTATTGATGATTATGAAAGGCCCAATGTAGTAGGTAGCTCCTAAACTTCTTTGAAAGAAGTTATTCCTTAAAGTTCCTTACCTATGCTAGGTAGAGATAAGAAAGGAGTTATTTTAACCTAGAAACAATAAGGAACCCCTGAAGATTTTTGATTAGGGAGTAACACCTTTAAATCTTTGTTTTAGGAATATAAATTTATAATGAATTAAACAGAGGAGAGCCTGGAGACAGGAAGGCTGATTAAGGTAATAGTTCAAAGTGAAAGGTGATGAGGATGTGAATTAGGGAAGAGATTGTATGAGTAAAAAGATGTTAGATATGAAAGATATTGCAGAGGTAGGATTGGCAAGTCTTTACAACCAATTGAATTGAGTATTGCTTTGAAGGAGACACAGAAGAATCAAGCAGGACTCCAAAGTTGTGAATTTGGGTAACTAAAAAAAAAAAAGATGATAGCATCAACAACGGAAACAGGATACTTTGTAGGAGAAATAGATTTTTGATGAAACCTAATTTTGGATATGTTGGCTTTGCAATGCCCAGATACTAAAGGGAGATTTGCAGGAAGAAGTTGGTTCTGGAGGAGTTTAATTTAGGAGGGGAAAAGATTGAATATAACAATTTGGGAATAATTAACATTGAAGTAAAAAAATGAATAATAGGTAAGGCAATTATCAAGAATGAGAGCAAAGAAAGAAGAGAGTCAGGGGACCATTTGGAGACATCTATAACTAGAAAAATGTAATGACCTGACAAAGGAGAATGAGGAGAAATAATCTTAAAGAAAGGAAAAAAGCTAAAAGCGAAGAGGGTCATGAGAGCTAAAGGAGAAGTATCTAGAAGGAGGGAACAGTCAACAGTGTAAAAAATTTCCAAGAATGAAGATGGAGAAAAAAGACAGTTGAATTTTGTGATTAAGTGATTTTTGCTGACATTGAAAGGAGAAATTTTGTTCATCTTACAGTATCACAATATAAACTGCTAGTGATTGAAAAGTGAGTGAGAATTGAGGAAGTGAAAGCAGTGAGTGTAGAAGATCCCTTCCAGCAGTGTAGAAAAGATCTAGTATAATTACTTGAGGGAATGGCAAGATCAAATGATGATTTTCAAAAGTGGTGGAAATATAGTCATATTTGTTAGGAGAACTAGTGGAAAGGGAAGAATTGTATATGAGAAAGAGAGAAAGATGACAGGAAAAAGTTCTCCAAAGGAATAATAGGGTGTTATTGTTCATCCTTTTTTAGAAGAGAATGGATAATATCACAGATGATGTCTTTACCTGTGCATTAAATGGATTTTAGTGAAATATAGTTACACAAAATTGTCAGCCACACTCTCTCTTCTAGAGTCATCAAAGTACGAAAGCAAGACAAAAGTCAGGATTACTGATGATTGCCTGAGATGCAGTGGATGAATTTGGGGTACTCTATTTCTGACCAACCTCTAGTCACTCTGCAGTGCCTGCTTCCACTGCCTTCATGGCTGTATGAATAAATTCACCCATTCTTCCAGAAGAAGTCTTCATATACTTAGAGTAGATTCCTAACTCACCAATGGATTTGAGACCTGTGGGTTACCCTGAACCTGATTTAATCTGTCTGACGGAATGTTTTCACCAATGCACTTCCTAGAGATAAGTGAAGATGGGCACCAAAAGTGGATGAGCAGTCCTGAAAAGAACTCAGCAAGCCCTAATACCAATTTCTTGTCTTACCTGAACAGTCCATACATCCTAATAATAATGTGATTTCAATGCCCCAATTCATAAGAAGTTAGATATTGTTACTTTACCTTTAAGAGAGAGGGAAGAGTTTTAGAGAGTGGTAGTTAGCTGTCATCTTTGAGTCTGTGTGAGGCACTAAGAAAAGATAGATAGGACTGTCATTCCTAAGGATCATGACAGTTAACTACCTTTAGAGAAATATTTGAGAGACTGACAGTTAAGTGCCTGTAGAGAGGACATTCTGAGAAGAACTGAGTGACTTTAAATATTTTTCATTCCTGATGAGACCTGAATTAAGTTGAGTCTTATTCTGTGAAAAGAGAGAAGTAGTTAACTGACATTCCAGAAGAGATTTGAGTAAAATGTTATAAACTGAGTTAACAACATTCTAACAAGAAGTGAATGATCAGAATAGTGAAGTTAGAAATTATGTGAAATGAGAAAAATTCTATTCAGCAGCTTATACTCTCCTTTTCTTTTCTAGAATGATGAAGCAACTTGGCTGTGGGTCAATTTACATTGTTTAAATATTTTTAGGTTTTATATTACTTAATACTTAGCTAATAAATCTCCTGACCAATAACTGTATTTTTTTCTCCTAAGTTTCTAAAATCAGGGTCTAAGACTGAGAGAGAAGAGATAACTAATGAGATTTCCCTATTTTTACCAGAATGGGGATTCAAGTTAATTTGTTAATTAAAAAATTAATGAGAGAGTTTGCATTTTTACTAAATTCTGAGGTAATCACAGAATAGTCATTGATTGCTTTTGAATCCTGGGAAGGAAAATCCTGGGAAAGATGGGGAGGGTTGGAAAGAGCATGGTGTATATTTCCCAAAGCATTAGAAAGTCATTGTTCACACAACTGCTTGTATCAGATATCTCATAAAGGAAGCTGCAACAATTACAACAAAAAGGACAAAAATAGCAACAAGGTCTGCAAAATATTTTACACATATTTTTAACATAATCCTTACAAGAGGTAGGACCTATTATATAGATTTTCTTGTATTATTTCCACTTTACAAATGAGAAAACTGAGAAAGTTAAGTGATTTATTCAGTGTCAACTGAGGTAGAATTTGAACCCAGGTCTGACAGAATGGAATGAGATTAATAACATAAGTGGAGGGAATAACCTTAGCAAGGCTCACTGCTTAATCAAGACTGGAGCAAAGGAAGAGAGAATGGAAAATGTTGAAAAGGTATTTTATGTGAAATAGAGAAAAAAAAGGAGGACAGAAGGCCTTCAATATCTTGGAAAAGTAGGAAATCAGAACTTTTGCTAAGAGATGGGGGAACAAGTGGTAAAAAAAAGCCTTTAGGAGAGAAAAGTTTTGGAATGAAATAATAGAGAATCAGTCATTGAAAATGAAAGGATGGTGATACAACAGAGACGACCAAGCTGAGATGATAACATAATTTGGTAATGAACACATTGGGCAAATTGCATGACTTTCTGCAGAAGTATTTACTACCATAGTTGCTGAGAACAGAAAAAGCAGATGTAAGGAATAACCCATGGTCACAATATGGCTAGTCAGACTGGCAATTGGACAAAACAGTAAGATATTAAGGTAACTGATAATGTATGCAGGACTATGATGTTTAAATTGGACCACTATAAGAATGGTCAAGGATGTATAGGGAAGGAAGGAAGACTGAAGCAGGGCTTGTTGACTGGGCTAGCAAGGGGAAGGTAAAGATACTAGAGAACACAGAAAATAAGGAATATTTAAAAACAGTGACAGACATTCTTTTCAGTCATAGTGGCCTGTTCATATTCCTGGTACATAATTTTCCATTGTCCACCTTTGTGCTTTTTTGCAAATACTCCCTCCTTACCTCTGCTTTTTTTGTTTTTAAATTTTTCCCCCCAGATACTAGCAAAAGCAAGTTTCAACATTTACTTCCAAAACTTTGCATTCCAAATTCTCGTCCTTCCTCGCATCCCACTCCCCACATCAGGAAAGTAAGTTACTTAATGTAGGTCAAAAAATGAAAATTACTACTGTAAAAGTAAACAAACCCCCCCCACACACACACACACAAAGAAAGAGAAACCTCAAGAAAATAAAGTGAGAAAAAAATATGTTTCAGTCTGTATTCAGACACCATCAGCTCTGTCTTTGGGATGGACAGAATTCTTTATTATAAGTCCATCAGAAAAATTGCTTCAATATTTTTTTCCTCACAATTACTAATGCTGGCTGTATTTCCCAATATCCTCTTCCCTTGACCGCCATTTAGCCTATTCCCTCTCTCCTTTCACCCTGTCTCTCCTCAAGTGTGCTGTATCTGAATACCCTCTCCCACTATCTTCCCTCTCTTCTAACACCTACACCCCCCCTCTACTGCCTCTATCTCCTTTCTCCCATTTTTTCCTCTCCTATTTTCATTTGGGGAAGATAGATTTCTATACTCAATTGAGTGTGTATGTTGTTCCCACTCTGAACCACTTCCAGTGAGAATAAGGCTCACTCACTCCCCCCTCACCTTCTCCCTCTTGCACTCCACTGCAAAAGCTTTTTCTTGCCTATTTTATGTAAAATAACTTACCCCATTCTACCTCTCCTTTTGCTTTCTCCTAATGCATTCCTTTCTCTGCCATTAGCTCCATCTTTTTAATATATTATGCATTCAAATGAAGCTCTCTCCTTTGCCTTATCCCTATATGTTCCTTCTTTATATATTTTTTAGGTCTTTTGCAAGGCAAATGGGGTTAAGTGGCTTGCCCAAGGCCACACAGCTAGGTAATTATTAAGTGTCTGAGACCGGATTTTAACCCAGGTACTCCTGACTCCAGGGCTGATGCTTTATCCACTGTGCCACCTAGCCACCCCCTATATGTTCCTTCTAACTGCCCTCATATAAGAAGGTTCATATGAGTTATCAGTATAATCTTCCCATGAAGGAATATAAACAGCTCAACATCATTAAGTCACTCATAATTTGCCCTTTCTATTTATCCTCTCTATGCTTCACTTGAGTCCTGTACTGGAAGATCAAACTTTCTGTTCAGCACTGGTGTTTTCATCAGGAAAGTTTGAAAGTCCCTTATTTCACTGAATGACTTTTTTCTTATTCGGTTTTGCTGAGTAGTTGAGTCTCAGTTGTAATCCAAGTTCTTTTGCCTTCCAGAATGTCATATTCCAAGTTCTATGAGCCCTTAATATAGATGCTGCTAAATCTTGTGTTATCCTGACTGTAATTTTATATTTGAATTGTTTTTTTCTTGCTGTTTGTAATATTTTCTTCTTGATTTGGGAGTTCTGAAATTTGACTGTAATATTCCTGGAAGTTTTAATTTGGGGATCTATTTCAGGAGGTGATCAGGAGATTCTTTCAATTTCTATTTTATCCTCTATTTCTAGGAAAACAAGACAGTTTTCTTGGACTATTTCAAGTAGTCTAGTAATTTTTAAATTTTCTCTTCTGGATCTCTTTTCCATGTCAGTTGCTTTTCCCAATGAACTATTTCACATTTTCTTTGAGTTTTTCATTCTTTTGATTTTGTTTTATTGTTTCTTTATTTCTCACAAAGTCATTAGCTTCCCTTAGGTCTGTAAAACATTTTAAGGAATTATTTTCTTCAGAGAGCTTTTGTATTTCCTTTTCAATTTGGCTAATTCTGCTTTTTAAGGCATACTTCTCCTCATTGATCTTTTGGATTGCTTTTTCCATTTGATCCAAACTGGTTTTTAAGAGTGTTCAGCATTTTTTAAACAACTCCTTCACCAAGTTGCTGACTTGGTTTTCATGATTTTCCAAAATCACTCTCATTTCTCTTGCCAATTTTTTCTCTCCCTCCCTTACTTGCTTTTCAAAATCCCTTTTGAACTCTTCCACGGCCTGAGACTAATTTATATTTTTCTTGGAGGCTTTGATTCAGAAGTTTTGACTTTGTTATGTTCTCTTTTTTGATCCTCCATAGGACTAAACTAATTGTCTATGGTTAGATTTTTTTCCTCCCAGCTTATGACTTGATTTTAAGTTTTTGTTAAGGTGAGACTCTGCATCTTAGATGGAGGACAAACTGTTCCAAGCTTTTGAGGGTCTTGCAGCTGTTTTCAGGGATACTCCCCTCCCCCCAGGGACCTTCAAGTTCTCAATTCCTCCAAGATCTTATGAGAGGTTATGACTGTTCTCCTGGCCTGTGCTCTGGTCTGTGAGTGACACAGAAAGGACTGCCTTGGATCTTTGATGAGTTTCCCAGTATCTACTGCAGGTCATAAGCTCTGTTATGCTTCTGCTCCTTTTCTTGATACTGGGGCCACAGATTGGGACCCAGATGTGTATAGTTAAGGTGACAGAGTCCTGCCTCAGGGAAAGCAGAGACCTTAGCAATCTCCCCCAACTCCTTTACCTACTGTGAGTTTAGTACTCTAGAAGCAGGTGCTGGGTGGCTCTCAAGGTCTGCTTGTGGACACTTGAGGTTGGATCTTTGCTAGGCCTGTGCTGGACTGGGGTCCATTTTAATTCTGGCGCAGCAGAGGTTTGTTCTGACCTTACCAATTATCCTTGGCAATCTCTGGGTTGAGAGGTTTGGAAACCACCACCAGTGCCACAGACCCAGGCACCCCAAGTGTGCTCCTGGATAACAAGAGCCAGTTTGATCCAGTGTATCACCCAAGCTGCACTACAGCCTTTTCTAACCCTGATATAACAGACACTTCCCATGAATCTTCCAAATTGTGCTGAGCTGGAAAATTGTTTCACTCAGTCTTTTTGTGGGTTCTTCCATTCTGGAATTTGGTTAGATTTATATTTTTCTGGAGTGGTTGCAGTGAAAGGGAATACCATGAAGCTGGGGTAGTTTTTGCAAACAAAAATCTGTCAACATTTTTGAATGCCTAGCAAAAGGAGTAAATGACAGACTTGTGACAATGAGATTGCCACTTCCAGGAAAAGGTCATGCTACCATCATCAGTGCTTATGCTCCTATCATGACAAACCCTGATGAAGTCAAAGAAAAATTTTATGAAGGCCTGGAGACCCTTATCACCAATGTATCAAAAGAGAATAAACCTGTAATTCTGGGTGACTTTAATGCTAGAGTAGCTCAGATTACCAGACATGACAGGGAGTCCTTGAGAGGCATAGAGTTGAAAACAGCAATGGCAATGGGAAACTTCTACTGAAGACTTGTGCATCTCATGACCTTCTCATCACAAATATTGTCTTCCATTTATCTAAACAAAATAAAACTTCCTGAATGATCTCTCATAGCAAACATTGGCATCTATTAGACTATGTGATTGTAAGGAGAAATGACATAGGCAATGTGTGTGAAGAGTGCTGGACTAATCACAGACTCATCCTCTCTAAGTTTAATATTCATATTCAACCAAAGCAGTGGCCCTAAATGAACTAGAAGAATTAATGTCAAGAGATTGAGTGTCTCTCTGAGAGGAAACAGTTTGTTGCTAATATTGAGGGAAAACTGAACCAATACACAGTTGGCAACAGTGGAGTAGAAAAAGAATGGATGACTTTCAGAGATCTGGTGTACAGCATTGCATTTGCTCATCTGGGCCAGAATACTTGAAAACACCAAGATTTGTTTGATGAAAACAATGGGGAAATTTAGAAGCTGCTAAACAAAAAAATGAGAACTGCATAGGACTTGCCAGCAGTATAGGTCATCCATTTCTAAGAAGGCAGCATTTAATTTCATCAAACGTAAAGTCCAAGCGAAGCTTAGAGAGATACGGTACTCTTGGTTCAGTAAGAAGGTAAATGAAATTCAATTTTATGCAGACAGTAACAAACCAAAATGCTTTTATAATACCCTGAAGGCTATTTATGGCCCAAAGACACATGGTGCATCTCAACTATTCAGTGCTGATGAGTCCACATTGATTAATGACAGGGACAAGACTGAACACTTCCATAATGTTCTTAACAGGCCATCATCCATCAATGCAGAAGTCATTGACCATTTTACTTAAGTTGAAGTCAACTAGTCCCTAGCTGAAGTTCCAACTAAAGAAGAGGTTTTGAATACCATTGGGATCCTTTCAAGTGGCAAAGCACCTGGTTCTGATTCTATCCCAACTGAGATCCAAGATAGGGGTCCATTGCTCATCCATAAACTGACTGAAATTTTCCAGGTTACATGGCATGAAGAAGTTATCCCTCAAGAATTTAAGGATGCTTCCCTTATCCATCTCTATAAAGGTAAAGGGAATAGATTGTTCTGTGACCATCACAGGGGTCTTTCTTTTTTTAGACAATGCTGATAATGCCAAAATCCTTCTCAATCTTCTGATTCTTCACTTAGAAGTTGGTTACCTTCCTGAGGGCCACTGTGGCTTCAGAAAGGGCAGAGGAACAGTAGATATATTTGCTCCCTGATAACTCTGGGGAAAATGCCAGAAGCAGAACAGAAGTTTGTATATAACATTTGTACGTCTGATGAAGGCCTTTGATACTGTAATTTGTGATAGTTTATGGAAAATTATGTCAAAATTTGGTTGTCTGGAGAAGTTTATCAGTATTGTATATATCAGTTTCATGATGGTATGCATACTCAGGTTCTAGATAATGGACATTCCTCTCAAGATTTTCTAGTCACCAATAGAGTAAAACAAGGATGAGTCCTTGCTGCCATATTTTTTAGCATGATGATTTCAGTCATGTTATCAAATGCTTTCTATAAGGATGAACATGGTCTCAAGGTCAGCTACTGCACTGACAGCAAATTCTTTAACTTGAAAAGGCTACAAGCCAAGATCAAAGTGGAGGGAGTGTTGGTACATATTCTTCTGACTGCAGATGATTGTGCACTCAATGCAGACTCTGAAGCTGGATCAATTCTCTGCTTCTTGTGCTAATTTTGGTCTAACAATGAACACTAAGTAAACACAGGTGCTCCAACAGCCACCATCACACCATCTATATGTGGAACCAATGATTACAGTAAATGGAGAAGTTTAGTGTGGACAAATTCACTTATCTTGGTAATCAAGGTTGACACTTGCATTGCCATAGCTTGCTCAGTATGTGGGAACCTTCAAAAGATAGTGTTGGGAAAGATGAGGTATTAGGCTGACTACCAAACTGAAGGTTTAGCTGTTGTGCTGACCTCATTGCTCTATGCTTGTGAAACCTGGACAGTCTAACATTGCCATGTCAGGAAACTAAATCACTTCCCATCTAAATTGTCTTTAGGAAAATTCTGAAGATCATGTGGCAGGAGAAGATAACAGACACTGAGGTCCTTTCTTGAACTAAACTGCCTAGCATTCCAACATTACTACAAAGAATGCAGCTACAATGGGCTGGACATGTTGTTAGGATGTCAGATATACCTTGCCAAAAAAAACTATTTTATGGAGAACTCACACAGGGCAAGAGCTCACAAGGGGGTTAGAAGAAGTGATACTACCCTAAAGAGATCATAAAAAAGGAAAAAAACATCTCTTGTACAAAAATATTCACAGCATCTATTTGTGGTAGCAAAGAACTGGAAATTGAGTGAATTGTTTATCAATTGGGGAATGACTGAACAAATTGTGGTATACGTACGTTATGGAACACCATTGTTCTATTGGAAAGCAGAAGGGATAGGATTTCAGAGAAGCCTGGAAAGATTTGCATGAACTGATGTGGAGCAAGATGACCAGAACCAGAATAACATTGTACATGCTAACAGCAACATGGGGGTGATGATCAACCTTACTGGACTTTCTTATTCCATCAGTGCAATAATCAGGGTCAATTTTAGGGTGTCTGTGATGGAGAATGCCATTTGTATCCAGAGAAAGAACTATGGAGTTAAAACAAAGACCAAAGACTACTACCTTCATTTAAAAAAGTTGTCTTGTGTACTACATAATTTTGCTATTTCTAGTATTTTATTTTTCCCTCAAGGATATGATTTTTCTCTCAACACATTCAATTTTGATCAATGTATAGCATGGAAACAATATAAGGATTATCAGATTGTTTTCTGTTTTCTGTGGGGGGGAAAGGAGGTTGGAGGGAAATTGTAAAATTCAAAACCTTACAAAAATGATAGATAGAAACTACTATATAATGGAAAACAAATAAAATATTTATAAAAAAGAAGAGGAGGAAGAAGAAGAAGAAGAGGAGGAGGAAGAAGAAGAAGAGGAAGAAGAAGAGGAAGAGGAAGAAGAAAGAAGAAAGAAAAAAAGAAAGAAGAAGAAGAAGAAGAAGAGGAAGAAGCAATATGGAGACACCCTGAAGGTCTCATTGAAGAACTTTAGAATTGATTGTACAGCATGGGATACACTGGTCCAGGACCGCCTAGCATGGCATGTCCTCATCACTGAGGGTGCTACACTCTATGAGAAGGGCAGAATTGAAACAGTTCAAAGGAAATTTGATGTCCATAAGTTTAGAGTACCCACCCCAAGTATTCACATGGACTATTTGAGCCCAACCTGTGGTAGAGCACTTTGAGCTCATATTTATCAGATCAGCCACAGTGGGACACATTGTAATTTGTCCCAAACATAGTGATGTCATTTTTTTCTTCTTTGATAAGGAAAGACAAGAACCAAGAAAGTTTTCTACCAAAGTCACCTTTCTTGTTCACCATCCCTTTAACATCTACCTTAAGCTTCACCACCCCCCATGAAGTCTTCTTGTACTTATTAACTCAATCTTATTACTTTGAATCCCCTCACTATTTCTGTCAATGTCTGACAACCCCTAAAAAGCAACTTTCCCAACATCCACTGATCTTGGAAATCCAGGTCCCCAGAGAGAGCCTGACATCTTCTCAGGGTTTTTGGAGTAGTACTGGGGGAGTGTAAGACTTTTGAGTATTATTACTCATGATTCCCATTGATTATCAGCAGGAGTTAACTAGTTTTAAGGAAGAATATTTATTAAGTAGGAATAGAAAAATTGTTGCAAAACCATCCATTCCAAATTGGGGTTCTACTCTCCCATTGAACATATAAATTCTTGGGGCAGCTAGGTGGCATAGTGGATAAAGCACTGGCCCTGGAGTCAGGAGTACCTGAGTTCAAGCCCAGTCTCAGACACTTAATAATTACCTAGCTGCGTGGCCTTGGGCAAGCCACTTTAACCCCATTTGCCTTGCAAAAAAAAAACTAAAAAAAAAACCCCCAAAACAAAACCAACATATAAATTCTCCAGGCAGAATGACCTCAAACTTAGAGAACACATGTATCTAACAGGTTAACCCACAGGTTCTGGTTAATTGAGTTGTTATGATGTTCCCTGTTGGTGCATCTCTGCTGCAAGAATCTCTGCCTTTGCAGAGTTCTAAACTTGTTTTTCATTAGTTTGTCTAATTTGTCCTCAGTGTGTCATTCAGCTTTTGAGGCAGATGGTGCTGGAGACACTGCTATTCCAAGTCTCTAACCTTCTGTAATCTGGTGGAGTGAGAGGGAAAAGGAAAGTGGGAGAAATAGAGAGAGAGGGAGAGGGAGAGAAGATAGAATAAGAGAGAGAGAGACAGAGACAGGTCCAGACACAGACACAGAGACAGAGACAGAAACACACACAGAGGGAAAGACATACAGATAGATAGAGATAGAAAGAGACATGGAGACAAAGAGGAGAGAGGAGGAAGGGAGGGAGGGAGGGAATGAGGGAGGGAGGAAGGAAGAGGAATCACTACTCTATGGGGCTTCCAATATAGCCCCATGGCAAGTTAATGATTCATCACAAGATATTTTTATCATGTGGTATCGTCGTTTTCAGTCAAGGACCCCAAATACATGATCCTTTCAGATTGATTAAGAGTTTATTCACACCTAGCTTACTTTTGATTTGTTGATTTATTTAGTCAAGACATCTAGCCTTATATGATGAATTGGGGTAGGAATAAAACACTATACACACACATCTATAAGTTCCTTTGTAAATGTCACTGGTCTGTAGGTTATCTATCTAGTTAATATTAAAAGAACCATTGCACCTCACCCAATCTAGTCTGATTCTTTTACCAAGCCTTTAAAGAGCAGGAACCTTCTTTTCTGCCTTTTTTTTGGATCCTTCCTTGCTCCAATTTGAGAAAGTATGGCATTTTATAAATATATTTGACTCTCTGTTACTGGTTTGATCCAGTGTGACAAATCACATTCTTTTCAGTTAAAACTATCAATGTTTGAACTTCAAATGCAATTTATTTTTAAATTTAGTTTGGACAAAATTGGGTTGTTTGAATTACATGAAAGCATTATGAGGAGGACATTAAGTTTAAGCTCTGCTTGTAGCACTAAATTCAGAAAGGCTTTGATGGCAAAAAATGAGGTTGAAATGTTCCTCTAACTGATGGCATCTAATCACTTTGCCAATTGAGAAAACACTTCAAATTGATGAGGTGTTACCCTCATCAGCTATTTTGATGTTAGTATCTATCTAGTTGTTACTAGACTTTTTTAAAAAAAACATTTTTTGTCATTTTTAAATCTAAAGTTTAAAATTAGCTCTATGTTTAGTGTGAGAAGAGAGGCAAAAATATGTGTACTACAAGCTACACTTTAGGTTTGGGCTAAGAATTAGATTTTTGCTAAACTTAAATAACCCACCTTAAAAATGTACATCATTGTGTATTCAAGGGAGACTGTGCTGATCTGAGGACAAAATGGAGATAGATTTTTCAGTTAGCTAGCCTTCCTTCCTTCTCTCATTATCATCTTAGCCCCTTCCCTTTCCCCCTTTTCCCAGTCTCCCCTTCCTTCCTTGCTTCCTTTGCTCTTTTTCTTTTTTCTATTCTTCCAGAAACCCAGAGAAAATCCATAATGTCCACCAAATGATCGTAACAGTTCTTAATTGATGAATAAAAATCTTTAGGCATCCTTTCACTGACTTCTTTTGCATTTGCTCTACTCCTAGGACTTTTCTATCTCTAAAACCCAGCAACATGTATTGAACATTTCATTTGGGGCCTATTAATAATGGAATTCATTCAGTAACATGGATCAATATTTTACATTTATAATACAATGATCTGTTCCTTTCCATGTATGTCTTTATGTTGATGCTTTTGTTATTTGAACAATTATCAGATAGGAACTAAAACTGTAGTATTAGATGCTGAAGGGAACTCATATTTCAAGATTTCCTAATGCATTGTTCTCCAGGGGTTTATAAAGGAAGGTCTATATAAGATACCATATTACAATGAGGCCTCATACTTTGGGGGGTTATAAAACTAGGAAAGAATCTAAGACAAACTCCTTTATGATATTCAATTTCATGCTGTAATGTTGGCATTATTGTAAGTTTTAGTTTATATGGGAAAAACACCTCTTTAAAAATTTTATATGAATTTTTAAAATGTTTAAGTAGAAGGATTTTTTTTATTTTTAATATTATTTTCAAAAAATTTTAAGTTCTTAATTCTTTCCCTTCTTCAGACACTCCCCCACTTATTGAAAAGGCAAGCAATATGATATCAATTATAAATGTTAAGTTCATAAATTCTCTCTCTGAAGATGGATAGTATTTTTTGTCATAAGTCTTTTGGTCATCATTATAATATTAGTATTAGTTTTTTTGCCCTTCATTATTTTCTTAGGTTTTTACAAGGCAAATGGGGTTAAGTGGCTTGCCCAAGGCCACACAGCTAGGTAATTATTAAGTGTCTGAGACCAGATTTGAACCCAGATACTCCTGACTCCAAGGCCGGTGCTTTATCCACTATGCCACCTAGCTGCCCCTGCCCTTCATTTTCTAAGAAGACCACAGCATCAGGAAGGTGATTCCATGACAAGCATGTGAATTGGATTTGAGTGAGGATGATGCTGTGAAAAGTCACCAACCTTATTTTCTCCTCCAGAGTCATCTGGGTCCAGTGGCCAGATAAGAATCAGGATGACTGAAGATGGCCCTGGATTCGAGTTAATCAGGGTTATGTGACTTGTCCAAGTTTACGTAGCTAGTAAATGGCAAGTGTCTAATGCCACATTTGAACTCCTATCCTCCAGAATCCAAGGCCAGTGCTTTATTCACTGTGCCACCTAGCTGCTTATAATATTGCTGTTACTGTATACAGTGTTTTCCTGATTCTGCTCATTTTACTTTGCATCAGTTCATGTAAGTATACCCCAATTTTTCTTTATCATTTTCTTTATCATTTCTAATAACACAATAGTAGTGCATCACCATCTTTCACACAACTTGTCCAACCAATTGTCAATTGATAGCATCCCTTTCACTTCCAACTCTGTCACCTGGCTACTATAAATATTTTGTGCATTTAGAGCATTTTCTCTTTTCTGTGATCTCTTTATGATATAGGCTACAAGTAGTACAATTGGGTCAAATGGTATGCAGAACTTAGTATCCTTTTGGGCATGGTTCAAAATAGTTTTCTACAATGGTTTGGACCAGTTTACAATTCCACCAGCAGTACATTAGTATACCTGTTTTCCATACCTCCCTCTAACATTTATTTTTCTTTTTTATCTTTTTAACTATTTGGTAGTAGTGAAGTAGTATCTCAGAGTTGTTTAATTTATATATATATATATATATATATATATATATATATATCAAATCAAGAGTGATTTAAAATATTTTTCATAAATATTATGTTTGATTTCTTCTCATTCCTGTTCATATCCTTTGAATGTTTAGCAGTTACTTTTATACATTTGGCTCATTCCATATGTATTTGAGAAATGAGACCTTTCTCAGGGAAACTTGCTGTAAAAAAAATGTCCTCAATTTCCTGTTTTCCTTCTAATTTTAGCTGCATTTGGTTTTGTTTGTGTAAATCTTTTCTATTTCAGGTATTATCCTGAAATTTTCCATTTATCTCCCTGTAATCCCCTCTGTCTCTTGTTTGATCATAAACTATTCCAATAGCTGTAGATCTGATGGGCAAATTATTCCATGCTTCCCTAATTTGCTTATGGTATCTACTATTTATGTCTAAATCATTTACATATTTTATCTTGTTTTGATATATGTTGTAAGATGTTGGTCTATGTTCAGTTTCTACCAAACTGTTTTCTAGTTTTTCTGGAAATTTTTGCCAAATAATGAATTCTTGTCCCCAAACTTTGGATCTTTGTGTTTATTAAGCAATTGTCATTTACAACTGTGTATTGCATACCTAATCTATTCCACTAGTCTGCCACTTTGCTTTTGAGTCAGTAACAGATTGCTCTAATGATTATTACTTTGTAATACAGTTTGAAATCCAGTAGTGATAGGTTTTCTTCCTTCATATTTTTTTTCATGGATTACTTGATATTCTTGACCTTTTTGTTATTATTTCATTAGTAGATGAATTTCATTATTATTCTTTGGTATTTTAGTATGGTAGTGAATAAGAAAATGAATTCATATAGAATTGTTATTTTTATTATATTGTCTTGGCTTACTCATGAGGAATAAATAGTTCTCCAATTCTGTCTTTATTTGCATGAAAAATGTTTTATAATTTTATTCATACATAAATTAATAAAAAAGTAAGCAAAACCAATATATAAAGTAACAGCAATATTATTTGCAGAATGATTGTAAACCACCAAGTTATTCTGAGTACTATTAAACACTCAAATCAGCCAAAAATATCTACAAAGGAAGTTACTATTCAATTTCAGGGAAAAACGTTAAATAAAAATATTCATAGTATGTTTTACATATATTATTCATAAATCTGCATCAGATGGTACCCTTCTCTTATGCAGAGTGGGGTGGAATGAGAAAAAGGGACAGTTTTGAACATAAATTGTAACAAAAAATAAATAAAATTGAATTTAAAATAATAATTTTGTTAATATACTCCTTAGGTTTATTGTGGCAGGTAGAATTCCAAGGATTTTATATTGTCTGCAATGATTTTAAGACAAATTTCTCTATTTCTTCCTACTGGCTTTGTTAGTTATATATGCTTATAAGCTTATAAATATGTACATACATATATGTCTATATATATATATATATATATATGGTTAGAAATGCTGATAATGATTTATGTAGTTTTATTTTATATCCTATAACTTTGCTTAAGTTTTTGTTTCAGCTAGTTTTTTAGTTGACTCTAGTGTTCTCTAAGTACATCATCAGATCATCTGTAAAGAGTGAGAGTCTTGTTTCCCTATTGCCCATTTTTATTTAATTATTCTTCATTGATTTATTAATTAATTTAATAACTTATTTAATTACTTTTTATTGCCTTATTGTGATACCTTGTGAACATTGAATAATAGTGGTGATAATGGACATTCTTTCTTCACTCTCGGTCTTGTTGGAAAAGTTTCTAATATATCTCTATTACAAATAATATTTTGCTCTTGGTTTTAAATGAATTATATTTATCATTTTTAAAAAAGGCTCCATTCATTCCTGAGCTTTCCATTGTTTTTCATAGCAAAGAGTATTGTATTTTGTCAAAAATTTTATTTCTATATATATAGATGTAATTGTGTATTTTGGTTGTTTTTGTTATTGATATGATCAACATCCTTATAGTCTGTCTAATGTTGAATTAGCACTTGCATTCTTGACATAAGTCCCACCTGGTCATATGGTATGATCTTTGTTATATATTGTTATAATCGCCTTATAAGCATTTTATTTAAAATATTTGCATAAATATTCATTAAGGAAATTGGTATATAGTTTTCTTTCTGTATTTTGTTCTCCCTGGTTTAGGTTTTAAAATACATTTGTATCTAGCTCTGAGGGGGATGTTGAGATCTTTTACTAATATAGTTTTACTGTCTGTTTCCTTACATAATTTATTTAACTTTTCCTTTAATAATTTGGGTGGTATGACATTTGATGCATGTGTTTTTAGAATTGAGATTACTTTATTGTCTATGGTGCCTTTCAGCAAGATGTAGTTTCTCTGCTTACCTCTTTTAATTAGATTTACTTTTGCTGTGCTTTGTTTAAGGTCATGATTACTACCACTGTCTTTTTTTAACTTCAGTTGAAGCATAATAGCTTCTGCTTCATCCCCTTGTTTTGATCTCTGCCCTTGTCTCTCTGTTTGAAGAAGTTTCTTGTAAATAATATATTACAAAATTCTTCTTTTTTTAATCCATTCTGCTATCTGCTTCTGTTTTATGAAATTCATCCCTTTCATATTCAGTTGTGATTACTTTATTTTACCCTTCATCCTATTCTCTTCTGTTTATTCTTCTCTTTCTCTTTTTACTTCATCCCTCCTCAAAAAGTTTGTTTTGCTTCTGATCACTATCTCCTTTAATTCACCTCCCCTTTCAGTTATAACTCCCTATTTCTCTTATCCCTATTGGGAAGGATAGATTTCTATATTCAATAGAGTGTGAATATATACTTATCTTTTTTAATTTGATCAGATAAAAGGGGGGTTCAAGCATTATCAGCTTCTTCCCCCCCACCATTTCCCCCAATTTCTTACTCCTTACCCTTTTCCCCAATATCTTACCTATTTGTTTTTTTCAGATCATCTTATCATGATCTCTGGGAGATTTCTAACTGCTCTGGATTTCTAACTGCTCTAAAAAAGGATAATGTTCTTTGGAGTTACATGAATCATCTTCCCAAATAGAAATGTAATCATATTAATTTTATTAAGCTTTTCTTGATTTCTGTTTCATGTTTTCCTTTATATGTGTCTTGAGTCTCATATTTAAAGTCAAATTTTCTATTGATTTCTTGTTTTTTCATTAGGAATGTTATAAAGTTTATCATTTCCCCCTTAAAAGATTATATTTGATTTTTCATAGTAGATTATTCTTAGTTGGGATGCTATATCCTTTGTCTTTCAGACAATTATTAATTATCTTTTTTGCAAATTACTTTCATCATTCTCATTTCTTTTCCCAATCTCTCTTATTTGATTACTAAAATTATTTTTTAGTTCTTTAGGATTCTTGTTGGCCTTGTATCCAATTCACATTTCTTCTTTGATCTTTGCTTGTAGCTATTTTTACATTATTGTCTTCTCATTTTGCATCTTGATCTTTCCTTCCAACATAGTAACATTTTTTTAGGTTTTTTTTTCAAGGCAAATGGGGTTAAGTGGCTTGCTCAAGGCCACACAGCTAGGTAATTATTAAGTGTCTGAGACCTGATTTGAACCCAGGTACTCCTGACTTCAGGGCTGGTGCTTTATCCACTACACCACCTAGCCACCCCCATAGTAACATTTTTATGATTGAGTTCTTTTCTTGTTGTTTTCTCATTTTCCCAGTCTATTTCTTGATTTTGAGCTTTATGTTAAAGTTAGACTCTGTTCCTAAGTTGTGGACAGGGAGGAAGAAGGAGGGAGTGAAAGATAGAAAGAAAAGACAAAGACAGAGAGAAGACACTAGCTAGGAGTGATATAAAGGTTATGAATATACTTTTTTCACTGGGATTTTCCATCATATTTATTTAGGTAAGGAAAATAAATTGGGTTTTGGTATAGGAAAGAGTCTAGATAAATGACTCATTTTTGTGGAGCAATTGTATTTTGAAATTGAGAAGTATCAGGCTGAAATAGGAGAATTTCAGCATGTATATAGGGTCTCTCTCTCTCTTTTCATATATATATATATATATATATATATATATATATATATACATCAGAATTTAAAAAAGAACTGATTATATTGGACTCATTAACTGTGCAGCCGAGTGATTTCAGTAGTGGAAACTTATGGAGTGGTCATCAAGTGTATGGAAGTGGTCAAGAAAACAGAGAAGTCAATTAGAACATAACTGTGGTAACTAGCCCTATAGAGTGAGCTATAAATAAGGCAATAATAAATTGGAACTTTACGGTCCCCTGGACAGAAATTCTGTATCTCAAAAGATTAAATCCTTTAAGCCAGGGGCAGAGAGTCTATGGTCCATGGGCTGTATTGATGTGATATTGCCAATGTAATCACAGTTGGGACTAGAAAGTCAATAAATCTAGGAGCCTTTTAAGGGTGAATTAATTAAATGTTTGACCAAATATAGCCTATGAATAATGTTATAAATATCCAGGTAACCCTTTGTAGAAAAAGCTTCCCTACCCATACCCACATCTAGGCCATGGTCTGTGATCCATACAACAAGTTGGGTGGCAAGAAGATGAATGGAAAATAAAGTGATAAGTATAAAGTTTGAATATCCATCATGATAAGATTTAATAAGATTCATATAGAAGAATATTCTGCAAGTAAAAGTGAGGATCAAGGGTCACATTAATCACTTCTCCTGACCCTTAAGAAGACAGTTGCCATGACTTCCAAGAAAGTGAGCTGCAAGGAATAGTAATATTCTGCACAGTTATATGAAGATAGGTTTCACTTAAAGAGAGAGGGCAGAAGGAATATCTTGAAAATAGAGTATAGGTTTCAAAAAAGCATAGTGAAACAGGTTAGAAGATGGCTATATTAGTGAAAAACAGAATGGAGATGAATTAGATATGCTAAAATAAGGTTGAAAGCTTGGGAAAAATAGTGTGAATATGCAGCTTATACCTAAAGTTGAATGACAAAGATTGATTAAACCACCATAATGGGAATAGATTAGAGGTGGCAGGCTTAGATAGTGAATGCAAACAATAAAGGACCTGATGAGTTAATTTGCCCCAGATTTTGAAATTGAATGTTGCTATTTTGAAGGAGCAGTCTACATGAAATCCCTTCTCTATCCCCCCCCATATCTAATGCCTGTACAAACTCATGGAGGACATGATGGAGTAATGGTGAATAGGAAGACTATATGAAATTTCACTATGACCACTGTAATGATGAATATAGCAGAGCAGTTCTTTATAAAAGAATTTATGGATAATTTAAGTATCTTTGTCCTTAGAGGGGAATATACAATGTAAAAATAGATATTTAAATCGTGTACCCCCTTAGTCCTGTTATATTAAGACTAAAAGTCCTCAGTGGTACAGATTGAAAACTACAGGAGTTTAGTGTCAAGAGGCACTCCCTATGGAAGTTGAACAAAAGTCTGAAGAACCAGATGGAAGGACCAAATTATAAGAGTAAAAAAGATGGCTGGTGTCAGGATTATGTCCAAACTCATCCAAAATAAGAAATAACATGCAATATTGGGACCAAGATAATAGGCAAAATCAAAAGTTCACAACTAGCATGTCAGTCAAAACTAGATACCAGACATAATAAAGGATCAGAATTAAAGCTCAAATAAGTTATATAATCTAATTACACTAAATAACTGAATTCCTAGCATATTTTTAATTTGAGGACAGGGGACTAGCTAGTCTTGCTTTACTTTGTCTTCTAAATGAGTAACATCTGGAGCTTCCACATTAGGATACTATAGCAGATATTCACAAAGCATTTCACCAGACACCATGATTTTTCTGAGAATATAGGAAACTTTGATCAACAATTCAAAAATTCTTCACATATAGAAGTATCCACCCTCAAGAACATTTGGTGGACATAGAGAAAAAATATTTATAACAACTTTTTCCGTAGAAACATAAAATTAGAAATTGAGGGGATAGCTGACCAAATTGTAATATATGAACATGATGGAACACAATTGTTCTATAAGAAATCATGAGGCATTAGACTTCTGAATAACCTTGAAAGACTTGCATGAACTGATGCTGAGTGAAGTGAACAAAACTAGAACATCATACAACTAACAACATTGGATGATGATCAACTATGATGGGATTGTTCATTTCAGCAGAGCAAAAATCAAAGACAATTCTAAAAGATTTGCCATGGAAATTATCATTCATAACTAGAGAAGAAGCTGTGGAGCTTAGAGACCAAAGTTTACTACCTTCAATTTTTAAAAATTGTCTTATGTATTATATCATTTTTATTTTTTATTCTGTATTTGATTCTTCTTTCAAAACATGATTAATATGGGTCTATGTTTAGCATGGTTTTACATGAAGAGCCTTACTAGATTGCTTTCTGTCAGAGGGAGGAGGGAAGAGAAGGAAAAGAACTAGGAAAATGTAAAACTCAAAACCTTGAAAAAAATTGTTGAAAACTATCATATGTATTTGGAAAATAAATAAATAAATAAATAAAGCATTTTAATTTTTTTTTAAAAAGTCAATAAAAAAGAACATTTGGTTGTACTGAAAACATCTTTGATTGATCACCACCTAAAAAATGTTGACCAAAATATTTAAGTCAGTACTCCAGTTCAGATACCATTTTCTTTTTGTTGGTGCATATGTGCATGTTTATGGGTACCCTGTTCTTTTGACTGCATAGGGCATGTTCACATAGACCTGGCTAGATGTGAATCAAATAGAGACAAGAATAATATCTCTAGAGTTTCTTCTCTCTTCCCCTCTATTTCCTACCACTTTTTTAGGTTTTTGCAAGGCAAATGGGGTTAAGTGGCTTGCCCAAGGCCACACAGCTAGGTAATTATTAAGTGTCTGAGACCAGATTTGAACCCAGGTACTCCTGACTCCAGGGCTGGATCCACTGCACCACCTAGCCGCCCCTCCTACCACTTTTTTTAGAGAAATTTTTTGAAATTTTTTTATTTTTGTTTTTTTGCAAGGCAATGGGATTAAGTGACTTGCCCAAGGTCACACAGCTAGACAATTATTAATTGTCTGAGGCTAGATTTGAACTCAGGTACTCCTGACTCCAGGACTAGTGCACTATCCATTGTAGCACCTAGCCACTACCCCCCTTTTTTAAAAGACACTGATTCCTAGCAGGAGGTTGGAACCAAAGGATAGTCCCTCTGTTTTCTTCAAAGAGAGAGAGGCTAGAATTATATCTATCTTCTATTTTAAGAATTGTTAGGGGCGGCTAGGTGGCGTAGTGGATAAAGCACCGGCCCTGGAGTCAGGAGTACCTGGGCTCAAATCTGGTCTCAGACACTTAATAATTACCTAGCTGTGTGGCCTTGGGCAAGCCACTTAACCCCATTGCCTAGCAAAAACCTAAAAAAACCCAAGAATAATAACAGCAGTGACTAAAAGTGTCACAGGAAAATACCCTTTTAGAACTGGGTGATGTAATCATCCTTGAATTCTTGAGGGATAACCTCTTCATGCCATATAACCTGGAAAATTTCAGTCAGTTTTTGGATGAGCAATGGACTCCCCACTTTGTAGATCTCAGTTGGAATAGATTCAGCACCAGATGCTTTCCCACTTGAAAGGAGCCTAATGGCAACCAAAACTTCTTCTTCAGTTGGAACTTCAGCTAGGGACTTATTTACTTCAACTTGAGGTAAATGGTCAATGGCTTCTGCATTGATAGATGATGGTCTATTAAAAATATAATGGAAGTTTTCAGCCTATCTCTCTCTATGATCATGTCCCTATCATTAATCAATGTGGATACATCAGCACTGAATAATTAAGATGCACCATATGTCTTTGGCCCATAAATAACCTTCAGGGCATCATAAAAGCATTTTGGTTTGTTACTGTCTGCATAAAATTGAATTTCATATGCCTCCTTTCTGAGTCAGGAGTCCTGCATTTCTCTAAGCTTCACTTATACTTTATTTTTGATGGAATTAAATGCTATCTTCCAAAAAATGAATGAATTATCCACTGGCAAACCCTGTGGAGTTCTCACTTTTTCATTTAGCAGTTTCTGTATTTCCCCTTCATTTTCATCAAACTGGTCTTGGTGTTTGCAAGTGTGCTGGCCCAGATGAGCAAATGCAGTGTGTACATCAGATCTCTGAAAGCCATTCATTCATTTTCTAATCCACTGTTGCCAACTGTGCAAATTGGCTCAGTTTTCCCTCCAAGTTAGCAACAAACTGTTCCTGCTCAGAGAGACACTCTAATCTCTTGACATTAACTCTTCTAGTATTCATTTTGCCTTGGGGCTGCCAGTTTGATTGAATGTGAATGTTTTTAGCTTAGAGATGATGAGTCTGTGATCAGTCCAGCTCTCTGTACCATACATTGCCTTTGTGACTTGTACATACTGTCCATCTCTTCTCCTTACAATCACATAGGCTATTAGATGCCAACATTTGCTACAAAGGTGCATCCAGGAAGTTTTATTGCACTTATATAAATGGAAGACTGTTTGTGATGAAAAGGTCATGAGATGGGTAAGTCTTCAGTAGTAGGTGACCATCGCTGTTGCTGTTTCCAGCTCCATTCCTCTCAAGGACTCCTTGCTTTGTCTGGTAACCTGAAGCTACTCTATCATTAAGGTCATCCAGAATTATAAGCTTGTCCTCTTTTGTACATTGATAATAAAGGTCTTCAGGTCTTCATAAAATTTTTCTTTAACTTTATCAAGTGTTCATCATGGTGGGGGTATAGATGCTGTTAATGTAGCATGGTGTTTTCCTGGAAGTGGCAATCTCATTGTAATGAGCCTGTCATTACTCTTTTTGGTTAGCATTCAAGTTTTTGTACCCTCAAAAACTTGGGACAGTGTGTTCCCCACCCAAGCAAAGTTCCCTCCTTAACAAAGACTTAAAATAAAGTCATAGGCTGGGTAAATGACCAAACAACAGAAGAAAAAAATCAGACCATAAACAATTGACCCTAAGGAGGATTAAAATACACACTCAGGAGATAACAAAGTCAAAGTTTTTTTTTTTAATCAAAAACCTCCAACAAAAATATGAATTGGTCTCAGGCTATGGAAGAATTCAAAAAAGGGATTGAAAATCAAGTAAAGGTGTGGAGAAAAAGCTGGAAATGAAAATGAGAACAATGCAGGCAAATCTTAAAATCAAGTCAGCAGCATCATGAAGGAGTTACAAAAAAAATTGCTGAAGAAAATAACATCAATTTAAGTAAAATGGGAAAAGCAGTCCAAAAGGTCAGTGAAGAGAAGAATACCTTGTAAATAGAATTGGCCAGATGGAAAAGGAAATACAAAAACTCTCTGAAGAAAATAATGTAGAATGTAGAACGTAGAATTCAAATGTAGAATGAAACTAAAGGAAACTGATGACTTTGTAAAAATATCAAACCAAAACCAAAAGAATGAAATATTAGGAGAAAATGTGAAGTGTCTCACTGGAAAAACACCTCCTGAAAAACAGATCCAGAAGAGATAATTTAAAATTTATTGGATTATCTGAAAGTCATGAATAGAAAAAGAGCCCAGACTTCATTTTTTCAAGAAATAATCTGGGAAAACTGCCCTGATATCCTAGCAGAAGAGGATAAAATAGAAGTTGAGGGAATCCACTGATCTCTTCCTCAAATTCCAAAATGAAAACTCCCAAGAATATTATAGCCAAATTCCAGAACTCCCAAGTCAAGGAGAAAATATTACAAGGAGTCAGAAAGAAGCTACAGTCAAGATAACACAAGATTTAAGAGCTTCTACATTAAAGGTTCAAAGTGTTTGGAATGTGATTTTTTGGAATGTAAAAAGAGCTTGGATTACAACTGAGAACCAGTTTTACAACAAAGCTGAATATACTCTATCAGGTGAAAAGATGGATATTCAATGAAATTGGGAACTTTCAAACTTTCCTGTTGAAATGACCAGAGCTGAACAGAAAGTTTGATCTTCAAGTACAGGATTCAGGTGGAGCAGAGAGAGGATGGTAGGGAAGGGTAAATTATGAGGGATTTAATGTTATTGAACTACTTGTATTGATGCATGGGAAGATGATACTGATAACTCATATGAACTTTCACATTTATTAGGGCAATTAGAAGGAGCAAATATAAACAAGGCACAGGAGAGAGCTTAATATGAAGGCATAATATATTATAAAGATGGGGTTAATGGGCAAAAAAGAAATGTGCTGGACAAAAGGAAAAGGAGATGTAGAATGGGTTAAATTATTTCACATTAAAAGAGGCAAGAAAAAGCCTTTGCAATGGAATGGAAGAGGGGAGGTAAGAGGGAGTGAGTGATCCTTCACTCTCATTGGAAGTGATTCAGATTGAAAATAACATACACACTCAATTGGGTAATAGAAATCTATCTTCCCCTAGAGGAAAAAAAAGGAGGAAATGGGTGGGAGAAAGGGGATGGGGGAGGGGAAGGGGGTGTAGGTGCTAGAAGAGAGGGAAGATGGTAAGTGAGGATAAGATCATGAAAGAGGGACAGGGAGAAAGGAGAGAGAGAGAGAGAGAGAGAGAGAGAGAGAGAGAGAGAGAGAGAAGAGAATAAACGGGTGTAGGCAGGAATAGGATAGAGGGAAATACATCTAGTGATAGCAGTTGTGGAAAAAAAAATTTTGAGGCAGTTTCTCTGATGGACTTATAATAAAAAAATACAATCCATTCCAAAGACAGATTTGATATGCAGACTGAATAAAGACTGAAGCAGACTTTTTTTACTCTCACTTTATTTTTCTTGGAGTTTCTCTTTCTTTGCGGAGGGATTGTGTTTACTTTTACATCATGACTATTGTACTAATATGAAAAAATAAAAAGATACTCTACAATTTACCTATAGTATTTATACTATATAATATTCCCTATCTACCTGACTCTCTTCTATTTAACTCTGATCCCAGGCCATTACCCATTCACAACATCAGTCCAAGATCTATATATACACAGATATGTATATGTATGTATGTATTTATATATTATATATATATATATATATATACATACACATGTATATAAACACATGTATCCATGGGCATATACCTGCATATACAGTGTATACAAGAAGTATTCTTCATCTATTTGGTTTTGGGGTTTTTGTTTGTTTTAAGTATGGATAGTTAAGTATCTCACTGAGGAGGTTCTATAAGCTTCCAGGGACTCAATTTAATGCACAATTATTTATTTAACACTAAAATGCAAAGTACTGTGCTAGGTGGAAAAGTCACAAAGATATAATGTGAAACAGTTTTGCAAATTAAGGGAGCTTATATTTCTGTTGCCACAATCTGTACAATGTCATGTGCAAATAAGATCATCTGGAGGATCTTACTATCTATAGGGAGTTTTTTTTCCATTTGAAAGTTGTGCTTGGACAACCTCCATGACAGTAGTGAACATGTTTGGCCAGCATATGTCTCCTTGTTTTATGACTCACTTGATACTAATTAAGAATGGCTGTACAAACTTATTTCTGTTCTTATCTTCCAATGAATATTGTGTAATTTTGACATTCACACATACACACACACACACACACACACACACACACACACACTCACACATATTCAACAGAGGAGCACCATTAGATGGTACATTGCTCAATTGAACTAAATACTTTTTATAGTCAGCAAATGATAAGTAGGAGGACCTTGCATTTTCTTCATCTTTCAGTTACTTTTGTCATTGTGAGGATATATCTATTATAAACTGTCTTGTGTAAAAGTTCAACTATTCTTTTCCTTGTATTATCAGTGAATCAGTTAAACAATAACATTTATTAAGAGCGTACTATGTGCTAAGCAATGCAGATAAAAATATAAAAAAGAAAGACAGTCCCTGCTCTCAAGGAACTTGCAGTCTTATGGAAAAGACAATACATAAAAAGAAGTTAAAAAGCTGGAAAATGGGGGTTGGGGAAGGGAAAGGCCCAGTCATTAATGTATGATGGAGAAATTCAAAGTAATGTAGTGGTAAATGAGATGGATGACCTGGGTGCCATCCTTAATTGTTCTGAGAGGAGTCTTTCATTCTGTCCTCCAATCAGATGGACTTTATCAAAAATCTTTTTATGTTATACTCCAAAAAAAAAGATTTTGTAAATATAGAAAAGCAGGCATAGAGGTTGATAATTATGGTTGTTTTCATATATTTTATGAACAAAGTCTATGCTTTTTTCTGAATTTTTTTGTAAACATTTCAGTTAAATTTCAAGAATCAATTCTTCAGTACTCTCAAAATTTTCACTTCCACTATGAACAACCACTGTATAGATTTAGTCTAGTGCAATTGCTTTTTCTGTCTAATTTGTTTTTGGTGAAATTTTCATTTCTTTTATAATTTGTTGTTGAAATCTATCAAAAAGTAATTTGTTATAGAGACTCTGACACACCTTTTCTATTTTTTGTCTATTTGCTATTCTCATTCCAGTTTCATCCTTAAATTAATTATCTTATTTAGAGTATATGGTTAACTTTCTATAAGCTTCTACTTTCCCCTTATTGCTTCTTACAGTTTAATGTAAAAGTTTGTGAATCTTATTACTCACTGTTTTTTTTTTTTCATATTCTCTGCTGCCATCACTGAAGAAGTACAAAGCCCACAAAGGACAGGAAAACATTTTTGTGATGGCCAAAGACATACACACACACACACACACACACACACACACACACACACACACACACACACACACACACACACACACACACCTAGCTGTGAATGTGATAATGATGAATCTCAGAATCCTTGGCCAGGTTGCACCTTAGAATACAGACATAGATGACTCCTGGTTCATGCCATAATTCAAGCAAATATAATTTTAAAAATAACCAAGACTTAGGATACATAATATATTACATATTAGCAGACTAACATATCTTATATAAAAACATTTCACATTTGTATATTCATTTTACTTTTGAAGTAGTCTTTTCTCTCTTCTGATCCTCAGAGCATTCCTCTAAATGAAGTCAGCCTCATGTTGTTTTCTCCATTAACAAATAAAATAACAGCCTTAGAAAGATTCCATGAATTGTCCAAGGTCATTATCCTAGGTGGAGACAGAGCCAGGAGCAGGATCGTGTGATGTTATGATTTCAAATGAAATAGATAGGAAAGATTTATTTAAAGGAAAAAAACAATCTTTTGACCAAATTATACCTCTGAATCTGTCTCTACCTCAGCTTCCTCATCTGAAAATGGGGATTATAACTCTTGTCACAAAAGATTTCTATAAGGAACAAATAAGATATTGCATGTAAAGGGTTTTGAAAACTGTAAAGCACAATATTAATGTGAACTCCTTATTAGTAGTGCCAATTAGCCATGATGTCAGAGGAAGGCCTTTAACCCACATTTTCCCAACTCTAAGGCCAGTTCTCTAACCACTACACCATAATGCCTTTTATACATTAAAGATTATCCAGTCCAGAGTATCTTAAATGTTCTGATCTTAGGATTCCTTTGCTTTTACACTTTTAAAAATTATTGAAAACACTTCCCCTCAAAGAGTCTTTATTTATGTGGGTTATAGCAATTGATACATCATATTCAAGGTAATGATAATAAAAATAATAAATATTTACATAGTGCCATCACAGTGCTAAGACTTTACAACTAGTATTTCATTTCATATTTACAATTATTATTATCCTCATTTTACAGATGAGAAACTTGAAGTGATCAGAATTATTTGTCCAGGGTCAAATAGCTAATAAGTGTCTGCAGCAGAATTTGAACTCAGGTCTATTTGACTCCAGGCCCCAGATTCTAGCCAGATTCTACCTAGCTACCTCTTGTAAAGCATCTTACTGTTATTAAGAAAGCAGTTTTGACTGCACAGATTCCCAAACAGTTCTCAGGGATTCCCTAAGTAGACCCAAACCATATTTTGAGAATTGCTAATTTGGTATGATCCTATCTTTTTATATAATTCTGAAAATATTGACAAGACTCCCGATGTCTACAAAAGTGAAATGAATAGTTGAAAGTCACACCTAGTTCAGCTACACAGCTTTTCAATAATAATTGGCACATAACATTCTAAGGGGGCAATGAGGTGATACAATGGATAGTGTACCCAGAATGGACTCAGGCTTAGCTTCCTATTTCAAATCAGTCCTCAGACACTAACTTTGACTCTACAGTGGTTTTCTCATCTGTAAAATGAGCTATGGAAGGAAAATAGCAAACCACTTGAGTATCTTTGCCAAGAAAATCCCAAATTGAGTCATGAAGAGTCAAACATGATTGAAATGACTGAACAACAGCACTATAAAGTTTACAAAATCACTTCATATTCATTTTTTCATTCGAGCTTCACAATTACCCTATGAAATAAGTACTACAGAAATTATTGTCCCAATTTTACATAATCATTATCTATACTCAAAGAGGACCAAAATAACACCACTATGTTGGGGTCAAGGTACACTGTGTCTGACTATGGTTGATCAGACCAATATAAACTCAGAAGGCTTTCCCAAAACACAAATAGCCCATATAAACATTTGGTAAGGAGATGTTTTAATTTGTGTATCTCATATTTCTCTTGAGCTATGGCAATACTGTTTTTCTTATAGAGCATAGCACCTTCTTTGATGAGGGCATACCATGCTCCTTTGCCATTGTCTTCCATATGAGGCAATCAATTCCATCATTCTTCAAAAAGACCTTGAGGTGCTTTGAATCACTTCTTCTGATCACCATGTGAGCAATTGCTTTGTGAAAGTCTTTTAGGCAAACAAATATTTGGCATTTGAACAATGTGGCCAGTTCATCGACTTGTGTTCTCTGCAATAGAGCTTGAAAGTTCAGCTGAAGAAAGGGCCTCAGTGTCCAGCACCTTATCACAACAGGTGATCTTCAGAATCTTCCTAAAACAATTCAATTGGAAGCAATTAAACTACCAGTACTGGTACACTGTCCAGGTTTCACAGGCATATGACAATGAGGTCAACACAACAGATCTATAGATCATCAGTTTGATCAACAGCTGAAAACTTCTCCTGTCCCATACTTTCCTTCAGAGCCTCTCAACCACTGAGCTAGCTCTGGAAATGTGTGTATCAACCTCATCATCCATGTGGAAATCCCAGGAAAGTATGCCACCAAGTTAAGTGAACTTATCCTGCAGCATTTAAAGTTTCTGCTTTGGTTGCAGCTGATGGTTTCATATGGATGATGTGGTGTTGACTGATGGAGAACATCTTTTTTCATGTTGTTAATTGTCAGGCAAAAATTAGTCCAAGCAGCAGAGAATCAATCCATACTCTGTTGCGTCTCTGCCTCAGAGGTTGTATTGAGTGCACAATTATCTACAAACACAAAGTTGCACACCAACTTTTCCTCCACTTTAGTCTTGGATAAATGATAAGTTATCACCATTGAGGTAGCTGGCTTTAATGCTATTTTTGTCCTTGTTGAAGGAGGCTGATAACATCATTGAAAACATCATGCAAAAAAGCATGGAGGCGTGCTCACAGCCCTGCTTCACTCCACTGGAGCCTAGGAAAGCTCAAGGGCATTGTCCATTAGCCAGAATCTGTGCAAACATAACATCATGGAATTAGCATGTAATACTGATGAATGTTTCTGGTCAACTAAATTTTATCACGATCTTCTGCAAGCCCTCACAACTTACAATATCAAAGACCTTAATCAGATCAATAAACATTGTGTATAAATCTCTATTTTATTTCTGGCATTTCTCCTGTGCAGCAAACACTATATTAACTATTCCTCGGTCCTTTCTGAGGCAACATTGGTTCTCACATAAATGACTATCGTCCAGGTGGAGGATCTACCAATTAAGGACTTTGGCAAGGACTCATTACTGAATGAGTAAAGAGAGAGAATTCCTCATCCTGTGATTAACACAGGACACTTGTTTTCCTTTCCTTTTTTGGAGATGGACAATGGAGGTAGGCTTGAACTGCTGGGAGATGACTCCTCTTGCCATACAACTCAGATTTCTGTAAGTTTTTGCATGAACAATGGGCCCCCTGTATTGCAAATTTCAGTTGGAATTGAATAAGTACCAAGTGCTTTGCCACATGAGAGTCCACTAATGGCCTTTAAAACCTTTTTAGTTAGAAGTTTGCTTAGAGAGGGAATGAATTCAACCTAAATGACTTCCACATTGATTGATGATGATCTGTTGAGAATGCTATGGAAAATAAGGATTAAGTACTTCCTTATCACTAATCAATGTGACTCTATCAGCACTAAGTAGTTAAGATAGACCATAAGTCTTTGACCTATAAATAGCCTTCAGAGCACCATATAAACAATTTGGATTTTTTGCTATTAGTATAAA
The DNA here is from genome assembly GCF_037893015.1 of Macrotis lagotis. NCBI lineage: Eukaryota > Metazoa > Chordata > Mammalia > Peramelemorphia > Peramelidae > Macrotis > Macrotis lagotis. The sequence goes on along the minus strand of NC_133662.1, from coordinate 138,117,782 downwards.
ACTGAATTTCACCAGCCTTCTTACTGAGCCATGAATTCTGCATCTCTAAGCTTTGTTTGCACTGTACTTTTGAAGGAGTTAAATATCTTCTTAGAGATGGATGAACTATTCTGCTGCTAAATCTATGAAGTTCTCATTTTTTGTTTAGCTACTTCTGAACTTCTGCATCATTTTTGTCAAATCAACCTTGACATTTGCAAATGTTCTCAAGCAGATGAGTAAATGTGGTGCTATACTAAGATTTCTGGAAGCTGACCACTCCTTGTCTATTCCACTGTTAGCAACTGTTTGTTCGTTCAGTTTTCTCTCCAAGTTAGCAACAAGTAATAACTATTCCCCATGGAGAAGTGTTGTAAGTAGTAATCTGCTATAATCATTAAGTGTTGTTGAATGTGAATGTTTGGTTTGGACAAGATATCTATGATCAGTCCAGCACTCTGTGCCACACATCCATCCCCCTTGTTACTCTCACATCCTGTCTGTCTCTTCTCCTTACAAAACCATAGTCTGTTAAATGCCAGTGCAGGTTTAAGGATGCATCCTTAAAGTTTTCTTGAATTTGGATAAATGGAAGACAATGTTGGTGGTGAGAAGGTCATGAGTCACACAAATCTTTATTAATAAGTGACCATTGTTGTTATTGCTTCCAATTTCATTCCTCCCAAGTACTTGCTGCTCTATCTGATAATCTGTATCTAATCTGGTATTCTCAGAATATCAAATTTATTGTTTGTTCTTGTACTCTTTGGTGTATTTGGTGATGGTCTCCAGGTCTTCAAAATTATTCTTTGACCTCATCAGGATTCATCACAGTGTGAACATACATGTTGATAAAGGTGGTATGATACTTTCTAGAAAGGGCAATCTCATTGTCAAGAACCTGTCCTTCACTCCTTTTGGGAAGCAAACAATATTGTTGACTAGATTTTTTTAGATTATGAAACCTATGCCAGCTTCACTCCTACAATCCCTCTGGATAAATACATATCCTGCTCTGACTTCAGTAAGCAGGTCTTCATTTGTCCACCTTATTTCACTGAGGGCTGCTATTTGAATGCAAAACTTGCTGAGTTCTCTAACGATAAGCACTGTTCTTCTTTCAGGTCTACTGGATTTCATCTTGCCTATAAGCATGTGTATATTCCATGCATAAATGGTGAGTGGAATCATTTTTGCAGAAGTTTTTGTACTTTTTAAAATGTATTTTGACCACAGAGTTGGATCCCCAGGTAAAACAAACAATTTTTAAGACAACTTTTCAACCCCTTTCTCGTTTCTCTGTTAAAAGAAGAATATTAAATTATACCTTGAAGTTATAAAAAAGATATAAATTTTTACTTATATCTGTAAACAATCCCTATATTCTAACTATATAGGCATGGACATTTAATCCTTGAACTCCTATGTATATTCTCTCTCCCTCTCTCTCATATAGATAGATATAGATATATATGAATGTTAATATATACATATATACTTGCATATATATATTTGTGTGTATAAAATTATCGCACCATCAATTTAATCTAGATAAAAATGATTCATTATCCAGCTCTCACCCCCCCCCCTCGGTTCAGTATAATGAGAATATATCCCTATATAAGCTGTACCCTTCTAGGTCCGATGCTAGAACACTATTTGATATATTGATCTCTTGTCAATTATGGTCATGTTGAATAAAGAATATCTATTATTGTCATATTTATACATATGTAAATGTATAAATATGTATATAGAAATATATATATATATGAAGAAAGACAGACAGACAGAAACAGAGAGAGATTCCAAGAGATTAAGTGGTTTGTCCATGGGCCCATATCTGGGAAATATAGGAAGAGGGTCTCATATGCAAATCTTAATTCTAGTATTTGAAATAGAATCAGAGTCCCTATGTCAAGGAATTTGCAAATAGCACAGAAGCATAGATAGATAGATAGATAGATAGATAGATAGATAGATAGATAGATAGATAGATGATGGATGGATTGTATATATATGTGTCATTCACATATGTATCTATACACAAACATCCACATAATACACATATATATTTATAAATATTATATAGTGAATACAGAATTCTCTTAGGCATCATAAAGACTTGAATTGAAATTCTACTTTTGACCCTGGAATAATTTAATCTTTCAGTAACCCAGAAATCTTTTTAAGACTATATATTGAAGAACACTCTCTATCTGTGATTTGTTTTGATAATCAATCAATCAATAAACATTTCTGTAAGTATCTACTCCGGGCCAGGCATTGTATTAAGTGGCTTAGGATAGAAATTCAAAAAATGAAAGGTAGAGGATGTTTCCTTACCAGGAATGTCTCCTATCAGTAAAATCGCAGGGTTAAGTCAAAAGGAAAAAAAAATAAATGACTATAAGCAGAGAAGATAAGAATTAGGAACAAATTAAAGGGGAAACAGAGAGACCAGAAACTAGCTGAGAGAAAGTCAACTCATGCAGATAATTTACCAACTGATCCTTTTCAATAAATAGGACTTTTGTGAGTAGCGGCTCTGCCCCTTTAAAAGGGCAATGCTGTTGAGGAGTAGGACCATACACAAGGTCTGATTCTACTGTCCTTAGATGAACTTGAATAAGTCAGCAAGCAATAAATCTCCCTCTGTCCCAGGATAAAATGTAATTCATCTACCTTATGCCACTTAACATTCCGGCCCAGCTTTCCTATTGGTAATATATTCATTTCTGAGGTTCTGTAAAATGTTCACATTAAAGTAGCATAAAATGGTGGTCATGATTTCCACATCACAATGGTGCACTTTGGTTGGAGAGGTGGAGTAATTATTTTTAAAATGCCAGACAAGAAAAAAAAGAAATGTAATAATTTTCTATTCTTTTAAGGAGCTAAGTATATATTAAATCAATGCCAAGATATAACATCTTTTTTCATTGTGATATGTCTAAAATTAACTATGATCAATTAAGTAGAGCCACTTCAGAAATGACCAGGATTCTCGATTATTATTATGTGAGCATAGACCAGCAGGAACAGAGAAATTTTATAAAATACTAAATAAGATATTGTCAGGTAATTTACAAAATTTGAAATATTTTATAATTGTTATTCTTACATCAGCTATACTTTGCTTATGTAATATGTAATATAATACTCTACTATACTAAAATGAATACATGATAAATGTTATATATAAAATGTTCCCAAAAAGTATGCACGGTATATATTTGTAAGTTTAATCATATTTTTCAATGATTTATGCTATCATTTGAAATTTTTTTTTAAAAGTCCCTGATTCCTGGTAAGGAAACTCCTCCTCCCAAAGTAGATTAGAACCTGTTTTGCAATTGTATTCAGAAATAGTTATCTGGGGGGTAGAAAAAGGTCAAATGACTTGCTCAGGGTTCTACATTCAGGTTATCTTAAAGGAAGGGTTTGAACTAAATTTTCCCTTGCTTCAAGGTCATCTCTCTACTGTGCCACTCTATCTTCTTATCATTAACATAGCCATATATTATTATTTCATATCAAAATATCTTGCTGCTATAATATCCATATACTCATAAAATATATTTATTTGTATTATAATACAATAATAGAATATCATTAATATAATAATGATAATCTTTGTTCAGTATTTCAGAAGATATAACTTCATTGATTCAAGTACATATATATATATAAAAATCTCAACCACTTCAGGTCTTAATAAACAATAAGTACAGTCAAAGCTTTTAATCACATGATTTCAAATATGTGTGATCAGCCTCAAACTTAGCTAGACTAGTCTTGAGATTATGGACATTCTTCAGATCTTGTGTTCTCCTAAGATAATATTGTGCCATATATAGAATACTGAACTTAGAGTTAAGAAGAATGGATTTCTAACTGGTAACATTCACTAAATGTAACAACCCTGGGTAAGTCATTTCATTTCTCTGAGAGTCAGTTTTCTCATCTGACAAATGAGGATAATAATAGCATCAGCCTCACAGGATTGGGCCTTCCCCCTCTCAAACCTTAAAGAAATATTTAAATGTCATCTATTCTTATTGTATTCAAGAGAACAAATTCATTGGCATGTGAAGATAAGACGTTGAAAGTAGGACTTTAGGAAGGGAATATAAACAAATGCTCACATTTATGAAGCATTTTCAGGATTATCAAGAGTTGGAAATATACATACATATATATATATATATATATACATATATATATATATATCTTATTTGATCTTGAATTGTCAGAAGTTCAGAAATATTTTGCTTTCATCTTCTTTTCCTCATCTCCCAATCCCTGTCAAATAGCTAATGACCTGAAGAAATAATGAAGTGTATTAGAAGAACTCATTAACTAAAAGAAGGGCAAAGAATAATTTTATACTGAAAAAAAATCCCTTGATTTATGTATGTTGTAGGTTTGAAGTTTAATCAGTGATGGGTATTTTAATGTCCTTGAATATGACATACTTATTTATGCTGGATTTTTCTTGTATCAAAATAACTTTAATTTTACATGGTTTAGTCAAATAAGTTTCATTTCCTGTAACAGAAGTTAGTGTCTATACCTAGGAAGAATGATTGCTGACATTTACACAGGCACCACAGTTTGCTCTGATAATATCTTTTATTCCATTTCTTATGCTTAAGGTACCCTTGGCAATGTGTTAAAATCTACTTACATTTGCCATGCTCTTTTGCTAATTCACAGTTTTAATTCTTTAGAAAATATCTAAAGTTAACTATGACCAAATTAATGGGGACATATCACAAATGACCAGGTCTCTGAACTAACAATAGTCTCTAATTTGCCATCTCAATGGCATTTTGTGTCAGAGAAGTTGAAAGTGCTAAGCAGCTTCCCAAATCAGATGCAGTCCAAATGACTTGCACCAAAGAAATGATGTAGTCGACTTTGTTGGGAAGCTATGTCTTGAAAAAAAAAGACTGGTGAGAAACAATCTTGTGCAATGAATAAAGAGCTGGTCTTAGAGTTAGGGTTCATGGCTCACTTCGACAGATATTGGCTCTAGTTTAGAGAACCTGGACAAAGTCACTTCCTCTCTGAGTCTACCACCCCTTCCCCACAGCACTGTCAAAGATGCTAAGTTATAGAGAGGGTGTTGATTTGCCTCCCCTCAATGAGAGCTCTCCACACCAATCAAATTACAGTTCTGATTAAAAGAAAAGAAAGTTTATGGTGAAAGTGAGACTAACAGCTTAAATAATGCAAGAGGAATTATGGGTCAACAACCCAAAAGTTGTATCTGTGGTATGTTAAAAGATTAGAAGAATTCCTCCTACACATTGGGTAGATGCTCCATAATAGATCTTCATAATGGCATGCATGAGAAGAGGGGTACAGGGTTGGGAGAACGGACAGATGGGTTGTAATATGTACCACTGAAAGGAGATGAAGGTGAAGGAAATCAGGGATTCGCTGAAGGGTTAAAACACTAGAATTTAAAAGTAATTTAAATGCATCATTCCATCTGACCTCCCCAATGGCCTTGTATTCATGCCATTTCCTAGATAAGGAACTGAAGATGAGAGAAGTCTAGTGACTTTTCCCAGTTCTCACAGCTGTGAAGAAGCAGCAGAGCCAATTCTAGCCCTGAAGACTTCTGATTCCCAGACCAGGTTCTTTTGCATCAACATTTGTTCAAGCTCATAGTGTTTAATCAACATCTGTCTGTAGGTCTAGGGCAAGGCTGAGATATTCTGGAATGCCATACTGTCCATAATCCACATAAATATTCCATCCTAATCACAGAGACAACCATGTACACAATTTTCAGAGGAAAGGAATGTATTCCCTCCTGTTCAGCTGGGTTGACAGAAAAGAGAGCCATCATATCTGAGAATCACAGCTAGGTCCAGCTGGAAGTACCTCCAGAGAACTTATCGGTCTGATTTATGCAACACCTGCCTGTAAGTAAGCAAACTTGAAGCATGGCTATTGAATCTTTCCTTTCATAAACTTTAAGTATACTCCATTCTGTAACAGCATACATTGCAAGCCCAGTAGTAGTTTGGGTTCATTTATCTCCAACTAGTTTTCAAATGCTCTTGGTTTGGCAAAACTCAGAATGTCCTTTGCCAAACACTTTTTTCTTCTTTTGCATACCCTAAGGGAGAACTGAATCCCTCTCCTGTATTTATGATGAATTTACAATTAAGATATGAAAACATTATTTCATTTGAGTTGTTTCACATCCAAGTTTCTGCACAAGTCATTTTAATGAGCCTCCTTAATTTCTTTTTTTTACTGGAGATATATATTTTTTTTCTAGCACTAAACAAAATTAAACCTGGAAAGATTTGGAAAGAGTTTAGTACCTTCTAAACTTAGAGACCAAGAAGCTTTCACATGGTTTCTAAATTTGGTAAAAACCTGTTCCCTCATCCTTACCATCAGCCCTTTTTAGAGGCATCTGGTTCTAATTTTCAGAGCCTAGGGAAGGAACTGAAGGTCAGCATTTAGATATTGAACTCATTGCCAAACCATCACTTAACATGAGTCTGCATATATTTGATGGCCTGTATAGTTGGTTCTTCTTCTTTTTTAAAAAATTCAAAAACAAGTTGAGCACTCAACCTAGCAATTATTCAAATCGAGCTAAAATCCTTTCACCCCTTGGTGTTGACTGTGGGTTTGTACTGGAAGGAACAGTGGAAACCTGTCAGGAAATGGTTCAAAATGTTCCAAACTCTTTTTTGGAGTTACTTTATTTTTTCATGTAGCAGTCTATGGTAAGCATAATGACTTTCTGAAGCTTTTTGGTAAAAAAAAAAAAAGCAATTTTCTTCTTATTTGTTTTGAATAATAAATAAATGGGAATTATATGGATTAATTATTTTAAAGTAGATGATCAAGTATAATAGACTTCTGATGCATAGATTATTGGAGGATGCATGGCTCAGTTTGTATCAGAATTATATACTTTGAGGTATTATTTATAGTCATATTTGCCAAGATTTTTAGAAGCAGTTCCTGGACATAGAGAATCCCTAGGGTTATAGAAAATTTGAGGCAACTTCCAGAAGGGTAGAGAATACTTGAGCTAGACTGTTCTAAGGCATCTCAGGAGACCAGTTTTTTTTTACTTCTGGTAAGGGACTTACATGCAAGTTTTAGGAAACCATGAATGGAGGAAGAAAGGCAAAAGTGAGATGCCAAAAGATGAGCACATGAACTTGAAATTATATACAGAGATCAGAGAATGAGAGAATCAATGACTGCCATGTGGTCTGAGTGGACTGAAGCTGAGACCAGACCAAACTAAAAGCTCTATAAGTTAAGGCCATTGGTAAAAGTATTCAACAGTTATTTTTCCCTTTATCTCAGATTCTGGCTATGATTCCTTTACCAGACTTCTACATTACATTTAAATACTTTTCTTCATTTTTTGTTACTTAATATTGGCAATATTAATACATCTTCTTCCTTCTTGAAACTCCTCTCCTATTAATTAAAAATATTTTTCTCCAGACTTTTATACTAATGGCTAAGGTCTAAGAAGGAAGAAACCAAATCATAGAAAAATAATTTTAGTTTTGAATGAGGTTAGGGAGAAGATGATTAGAGAGTTTCTATTATTTTGATAATTTCTGAGATTATTACAAAACATTCCCACTGATCTGCCTTTGAAGCTATAGAATAAAGGAGAATGAATGAATCAGAGAAAGAGGTGAAATTTAGTTTATAAGGACACCTGCATAAAATAGCTACACTCCAGAGTTTCTATATTATCAGTATATTTTCAATCTTCAGGTGATAATTCTATGAAAGTCTATTCAGTCTCATTAAATGCACTGGAATAGAAAAAAAATCATATATTTTTCTTACCTGTAATAGAATCTGGTTATTTTACTCATCAAAACTACTATTAATTAAAGTTTTTAATAACATATTAACAAATTTTTAATGCTAGAGCATTGGATATTTTTCTTTTAACCTTGCTGTTGAGAGAAATGAATATAGGAATAGAGAATTGATAATGATCATTAGGTTAACTATACACCAGACAACTGAAAAATTATCTGCCAAATATTTCTTCCTGCAACTGAGTTGAGAGTAGGGAAAAGAAATCCTTGACATTTTTCTAGTTTGTTGTTCCATTGTATCTGACCCTTTGTGACCCATTTAGTGTTTTCTTGGCAAAAATATTGGAGTAGTTTGCCATTTTCTTCTCCAGTTCATTTTACATACACAAAAGGGAATTGAGGCAAACAGGATTAAGTTGGCCCATGTCACATAGCTACTAAGTGTTCATTATATTTGAACTCAGGTCTCCTATCCATTGTGCCACCTGGTGGGCAACATTCTCTTCTGGGCTATTTGTATTACTTATTTGGCTCTTATAGACAAGATGGCATTTGATTTTAATTAAAAGATCTTCCAGATCTTTCCAGAGAAAAGAAATGCATTGTCCACTTTCCATTTTCCTTGAGGTTTCTATATCATTCAATAATATTGTTTACGCCTTCTTTTTAACCTGATATTCTCCTCCCATAGTTTTGTGCCCATCAGTAAATCAACAGACAACAAAAAAAAGCATTGATTAAGTATTCACTATATTCCAGGCACTGAGTTAAGCGTTGGGAGATACAGAGAATGACAACAAACCTCTGAATTCAAGGAGCTCTTATTATAATGGTAGACACAATAAGCAAGTGACTTTGTATGTCTGAGATTTATAGATATGGATTTGTTTATATATGTGTAATATATTACATATGCAATTCATTTGTTTCTGTATGTATAACATATTACATGTTTGTAATATATCACATATGCAATTTAAATGTGTTTGTTTATATTTTCATAATATTATATACATACATATACACACACACACACACATATATACAGTGTATGGAAGGTTTTTTCAGTGAGAAGGGATGAAGTTAGGGGATGGGGAGGGAGAATTAGAAAAGTTCTGAAGAAAGTAAATTTTGAGCTTAGTCTTAAAAGAAGTCAGGGAAAGCAGAAGATGGAGATGAGGAGAGAGAACTTTCCAAGTATGGGGAACAGCTGATGACAACTGTAGTTAATCTCCTAGCTGCCAGGTCATTCTCTTTCTTTCCTTTACTAATTTTTTTTTGCTCTTCCCACACTCTATGTGCTGAGGATGAGTGTCCTCCAAGACTGGAACCTTGGAAATTCTTATTGTGATATCATTCTGAAAAATTGAAAGCACAATTTAAAGTGAGTTTTTTTCCATTATTCTTATTAGTGATCTCAAAAGCTTCCACAGAATTATTTTTAAAACCACATTTATTAAGCACTTAATATCTTTTAAGATATGATGATACAAACACAAAAAGGAAGATATCACTTCCCTAAAAGTGACTGCATTCCAATAGAAAAAGAAAATATGTATATAAAAATGGTGACTAGAGAGAGAGCTTTTTTGGCCAGGGATGTCACAGGGATGATGAGTAGAGCTTGGTGAAATTGATGTACTTGTTGGCTAGATTACTTCTAACATAAGTAGAGATGTTAAAGTAGTGGGGATTAGGTAGAGAAGATTGAGAAGGATCTGTTCCTTTGGTGGCATAGGATAAACATGGCCAAAGAGAAGCACGGTATATCTAGGAGTCATACTGAAATCTTTCATCAGAACCAAGAAAGAGGAAATGGAGGCTGGAGCAAGAAGGCATGGAATGGAAATGATGGGTTAATGGCATAATAGCTATAAGTCTGGACTAAACATGGAGAACTTACACCAATAAGGAGTACAGAATTCAAGGACAGGAAGAGTCCAGTTATTACCTCTATGTCTCTGAAATGAAGCTGCTCTATTCTAATTTTGCTACCATTTCTTTGCCAAGGATATTCTTTGAAAGGGGAAGAGAAGAACAAAAATATTAATAATAGATTAAAATAGTTAATAGGGATACATAAGATAGGTAAGAAAAGAGAGAGCATCTAGCTATCTTTGATTAATTCAAGCCATATGGTCCAAAGGTCCATCTTACAGTGCTAAAAGAACTGGTAGCTATGACAACTGAGCCTCTGTCAATGACCTTGAAATATAGAGAGCAGAGAGGAACTATAGGACTGGATAAAGGTAAATATTCTGTTTTTTTTTTTAAAGAAGAGGATGAATTCTTACAACTATAGGCTAGTGAGCTTGATGATTCTTGGCAAGATTCTAGAATATATATTTAAAAGATTGATTGAAAAAAAAGCAGTGATCACAGAGGACCACTATTGCTTCAAGAACAGGTTGTGTCAAGCTAATTTCAATTCTATTTTGAACAGGGTTACTAGACTGACATTCATTGAATAGGGACTGGGTCAATTTACCATGATGAATGGCCCATTTATGTTAATTGCTGGTTGTTACATGTTCCACTTAACACCAGGGGGCACTCCTGGCAAATACCAAACTCTCCTTGGCTCTCAATAAGAGCCACCTCAGTCCCCCTGCTCTATACCTTCCTTGATGGTAGTATTCACTTCATTTCTCTAGGGGTATGGAGAATTTATCTAATTAGTCTTGTGACTCTTGCCTCCATTCAGTAGGAAGCTCCTAAATCTCTCCTTCCAGTTTCACTAGACCCCAATCATATATGTGTTATTTTTAACAAGTATTTTACAAGTATGATTTAATTATAATCTTTACTTACACAAATGCATGCATGATTTAATTATATATAGTCTTTATTCATATCTGGACAAGCAGAATGAATAAGATAAATTTTTTTAAATCAACACATCTTATGTTTTCCCTTAGACCTGGTTTTTAGTCAGTCTAAAGGCATATCTATGGGCAGCTTGGTAGTGCAATGGCTAGAACACTGGCCATGGAGTCAGGAGGATGGAAGTTTGAATCCAGTCTCAGACACTTGTAACTTTCTAGCTCTGTGACCTTGGACAATTCACTTAACCCTGATTGCCTCACATCCAGGGTCATCTCCAATCATCCTGTTTCATATCTGGCCATTGAATCCAGATGATTCTGGGGAGGAGAAAGTGAGGTTGGTGGCTTAGCACATCACCCCCTCACTCAAAGCCAATTCATGTGCTTGTCATGGCATCATCTCATTGATGTTGTGGTCTCCTTCAAGAATCAAAAACATACACTAGGCATGTCCCTTTATTCAAATGTTTCCAAATTCAAGTGCTTAGGCTCTTCCTCTCTATCAGGTACTCCAACCAGAAACTAGCAGGTTGGAATTAATTATTGTGCTCTGCCCATAAAAAAAATTCTGTTTTCATACTTGTGGATCCCAAAGAGATCAAGGATCAGTCAGACTAACAGAAGTACAGAAATCCTTGGCTCCTCTTGCTGCTTTTCAATTTTCTCAGGACCATTGGCTAATTATTGAGTTGAGGATATTCAATATGCACTTTCCAAAGTGTTGTACTCAGTGGAACTGGGGAGAAAGTCTCCTGCATTCCCTCCTCTCCAATGTGATCCTTTGCTCCCAGTATTTCATATTGTTGTTATACCCTGGAAAATCTTTAGCTTTTTCTCTCTATGCTCTCAACCATTGATGGATCCAAACCCAATGCAGATCCTAAGGCTCATCAAATAGAACACAGATATAAACTTTGTTATTGGCAAGTCAAAGGGGTACTGTAGATCAGAGTTGTCAAACACAAAGCCAGTGAGCATCATGTGGAATTCACACTGTGCCCTTCTGAACCAGATTAAAATGTAATTGGGAAATATTAAAATAAATAAAAATAGATAATATTAATATGTAGTTTTCAAAGTCAGTGTGCTGTCAGTAGGCATCTTTATGTCTATTTTAGTTGCCCCTGTTTTGATATCACTACTACTGTAAATGTTTTTGTCTAGATTTTAGCAAAGAATTTGTCAGTCTCTCTTAAGGGGGGAGGGATATGGCAGGGAGAAGGAAGATAGGCATGCTAAATGATAATGTATTATACTTGGATGAATTCAAAACTGGTTGAATGGCTAGACCCAATGAGTAGTCTTTAATGGATTGGTAATCTGGAATGAGATCTCCAGAAGAGTGCCATTTTTCACAAGGGGGAATTGAGTTCACAGTTGTCACATAGCTAGTATCTGAGGTCATATTTGAATTCAGATCTTCCTGAGACCAGGACTCAGGAAATTTAATTTAGTCCTATACTCCTCAGCAATTTTTAAGTCATTTAAGTCATTTAAGTACCTCTTTGACTTGCCAATAACAAAGTCATGACATCCATATCAAATTAGTAGATGACAAAAAACTGAAAATGTTAGCTAACACCTTGAATGACTAATTAAGGACTCACTCAACCAGAATTCTTGGCCTAATCCAACAATCTGAAATTTAATAGGAATAAATACACTCACACATACTCATTATTGCTAATCTGACATTTTAGTCATGTCTGACTCTTTGTAACTGTATTTGGAATTTTCTTGACTGTGATATTGGAGTGGCTTGCCATTTCCTTTTCCAGTTCTTTATACAGATGAGGAAACTAATGACTTAACCAGGGTCACACGACTAGTAAGTATGTGAAGTTAGATTTGAACTCATGAAAATGAATCTCCAAATATAGTGCTCAATCCACTGCACCATCTAATTTCCCCACATGTACTAGATCAGTTCATCAAAGACAGATGTTTAGTAGAATGGAGGTTCAATATGTATCCACAATGTGATAAGGAATCTAAGAAAATTAATGTCATCTTTGGTTGAATTAGGAGAAGCACATTGCACTCTGTACTCTCTTCTCTGACCAAAATATATCTGAAATATTAGGCTCACTATTTGGCACTACATTTCTGGAAGGACAATGGTCAAGTTGGGGAGCATCTAGAGGGGAGTAACTAGATTGGATAGAGCTTTGGGTTCATGCCACATTAAGATCTGTTTCTGCAGTTGTTCAATTGTTACAGCCAATATTTCTGACAAAGGTTTTATTTTTTTTTTAAATGGAGAGAATTGGGGCAGCTAGGTGGCACAGTGGATAGAGCACTGGCCCTGGAATCAAGAGTACCTGAGTTCAAATCTGGCCTCATACACTTAATAATTACCTAGCTGTGTGGCCTTGAGCAAACCACTTAACCCCATTGCCTTGCCCCCCAAAATGGAGAGAATTGAGTCAAATTTGTAAGAGTACATATCATTCACCAATTGAACAATGAGGATATGGCTATGGATATGGATATGGAAAACATACTTTTTCAGATGAAGAAATTATAGCTATGTATGGTCATATGGGAAAATGCTCTACATCATTCTGGATTGGAGAAATGCAAAGTAAAGTAACTCTGGGCTCAATCTCACACTTATATCAGATTAGCTAATGTGGTCAAAAAGAGAAATGATATACACTGGAGTGGTTGTGGGAAAACTAGTCACTAATGCCCTCTTAGTGGAGTTGTGAACTGATCCAACCTTTCTGGAAAGCAATTTGGGGCTATGTTGGAAGTGCTACAAAACTGCCATACCCCTTGATCAAACTACTGCTAAGTCTGCATCCTACTAGATCTGTACCCCAAAGAGAGCATAAAAATGGGAAAGGATTCATATTTACAGAAAAAGATTTATAGCAGCTCTTTTCATGTTGGCAAAGAATTGGAAACTAGGAAATGCCTGAGCAAGATATGGTATATGAATGTGCTGGAATACTATTGTTCTCTAAGAAATCTTGAGTAGGTGGATTTCAGGAAAAAAACCTGGAAAGACATGAATTGATGATGAAGTCAGAAGAACCATGAGATCATCATACACCTTAATAGTAACATTATGTGATGATCAACTATGATAGACTCAGCTCTTCTCAGCAATACAATGATCAAAGACAATTCTAAAGGATTTGTGATGGAAAATTCCATCCAAATCCAGAGAAAGAACTATGGAACCTTAATGTAGAACAAAATATGCTATTTTCGCTTTTTAAAATCTGTATTTTTTCTGTTTTTTTCCCTTTTGTTCTGATTCTCCTTTCATAACATTACTAATACAGAAAAGAGTTTAACATGATTATATCAGATTGCTTGCTATCTTGGGGAGGAAGGGGAGGAAAGGGAGAGAGGGAGAAATATATGGAACTCAAACTATCACAAAAAAATGTTGAGAAATTATCCTTACATGTAATTGGAAAAATTAAAATTAATTTTTAAAAAAAAAACTGCCATTGTTTAACCTAAAAAAACCCACTTAGGTTGAAAAAGAGATAAGATAACTATGTTTCAGGATTTGAAGGGGAGGAGAGAGCAAATTGACTCTTTTGTGTCCTCAGAGTATAAGGCAATGGGTAGAAATGGAAGTCACTTAATAATTGCCTAGCTGTGTGGCCTTAGGCAAACCACTTAACCCCACTTGCCTTGCAAAAAAAAAAAAAAAAGAAAAGAAACGGAAGAGTCAAATTTAGGCTTGACATAACGAAAACTTTCTCACCATTAGAACCAGGGGTGTCCTGGAATAAATTCTAAACATCTTTCGTAAGTTGTCACTGTTGAGTTTTACAGAAATAAACAATAGCTACAAATCAGGACTTGATTAATTGTTAGGCTGATAGTCTAGAACCTTAAAAAATGTTACTACTGGGGTGGCTAGGTGGCGTAGTGAATAGAGCACTGGCCCTGGAGTCAGGAGTACCTGGGTTCAAATCCGATCACAGACACTTAACAATTACCTAGTTGTGTGGCCTTGGGCAAGCCACTTAACCCCATTGCCTTGCAAAAAAAAAAAACCCAACAAAACCTAAAGACTCTTAATCTGGGGTTTTCCTGGCAAAACTATTGGAATGTTTAAGAATGGGTTCTTGGGGGAGGGCGGCTAGGCGGTGTAGGGGGCATAGGGGGCGGCTAGGTGGTGTAGTGGATAAAGCACCAGCCCTGGAGTCAGGAGTACCTGGGTTCAAGTCTGGTCTCAGACACTTAATAATTACCTAGCTGTGTGGCCTTGGGCAAGCCACTTAACCCCATTTGCCTTGCAAAAACCTAAAAAAAAGAATGGGTTCTTGGGACAGTTAGGTGGCACAGTGGATAGAGCACCGTCCCTGGAGCCAGGAGGACCTGAGTTCAAATCCAGCCTCTGACACTTAATAATTTCTTAGTCATGTGACCTTGGGCAAGTCACTTAACCTTATTGCCATGCAAAAAACAAACAAAAAAAGAGTGGGTTCTTATGAACAGGTAAGAACTGTCTCCAGCATATCTCTGGAGAATTTCTAGTTAATATATTTGTTATGAGAATTTCTATTTGGAGGAGTCAGTTATTGAGAAGTAAGAGGTTGTTTTAAAAAAGCATCAATTTAGTAGTAGTAGTAGTAGTAGTAGTATCTAGAATTCCTATAGTGTTTAAGATTTCAAAACTCTTTACACATATGAACTTATTGAGTCCTTACAACCAGCCTGAGATATAGGTGATATTATTATACTAATTTTATAGGTAAGGAATTGAGACTAAGGAAGGTTTAAATACTACTCAGGATTACAAAGCTAGTATGCATCTGAGACAGGTTTTGTAATGCATAAAATGAAAGGAATTAAATTAGATCATCTTTTCTGGGTCTAAATCCTATGATCCTATAATCATAGCATTCTCCCTAAAATATTATCAATATTAACCAAATAAATATGACCATTTGGTGGTCATATGAATTCCCAGATCCTTTGAAAAAATTTCTTGGGTTACCAGGGTGGGAGTTGCTGATCAAGTGTAATTTTTTTTTATTTTATAAATGAGAAAGCTGAGGCCCAAAAGACACCAAGTGATTTGTCCAACATTACACACCTAGTTAGAGATGCTGCTAGGACTAGAACTCAGATCTCCAGCCTCACAGGCCAGTGCTTATTCAAGTACTCCACTAAGTCAGTCTTAGCAACACAGTTCTAGCAGGGACTCAGAGGGCAGGACCATAGTGACACATACATGTATTTAAAAAAAACCTAGCAACTTAATAATGAATAAAGATAAATACCATATTATATTTTCACAAAACAGCATTGTTAGCTTAGAGGGGGGGGGGAGAAGAGTAGTTTCCTAGACCATAAAATATTCCCAGAATACCAGGGTTGTGATGCTGATATGTCTAATGGCAACAAGCCTTAGTAGCCTGAAGAACTCTGGGACTAGCTCAGTTTATATTATTTACTCTTAGCTGCCCATAGCCTGATTACTTGCAAAGTTGGTCTAATTTCTTTCAGGTGCCAAATGTTTGTCTGAAAACTAAAAGTACCTAGGCTTAACCAGTTGCTGTACAACTTCTTGTTCATATCTTCATTAAATAACCATTAGACTGCTTAGTTCCCCCACCTCCTTTCCTACCTCCATTTTTTAAGAGTGTAAATTGGAATAAGTGATTCTGGCAGAGTTTAGCATCCAGCAAAGCACCTCAAACTATTTCTCAAACATTTCTGCTTCAGTAAAGTCCCAAATGAATTTTGCCAAGCACTTTTTCTCCATTAACTTCTAAATCCATGCAAATTTCAGGGGGAAATTTAATCCGTATGTTTCTGATTCATTTACTCTTAACTCATCATATTGTTTTGAAAGAACTATTTTTCATCCAAGAAACCTTAGAGGCCCTTTTTATAATCTGTTTTTAGTCTCATCCCCCCCCCCCGCCCCATCCCTCCCCGAACCAGGAAGTTAGATTTTAAGTATTAAACAGTATCTGAACCTTAAAAGATAATTCACTGAGGTTTCTTTTCTCCTCTCTCCCCATTTTAGTTTCCAAATCTTCTAGTTAGAAGCAAGCCCCAATCAGAACATAAAGAATGTAAAATGACTGCACATTTCTGTCCAGCAGCTGTCTTGCCAGAAATAAGGCTGACTCAATCAGTGGGAGCCTGCTTGACAAAGCCAAACTCCTCTCCTTAATCCTCCATCCTCCCTGTGAGTTTGTAAGCAAAGTTCCCTCCATATGAATTACTCCTTGAAGGAGTTTGTCCTACAGTGGATCTGAACCTGCCATATTCAAAGGGTTACAAGCTAAATCATGTCCCAAGGTCTTTCTGAATAACAGTGGCGGCTCTCAGAAAAAAAAAAATTATCTTCCAGGGAAAGACTGCTTTTCTATCCAAGTTTTGAATTGTCTGAACAACGACATTATGTTCATGTGTTTGTCATCGTTCTTTTTTAAGAGGACCTTCACAGCTGTAACTATTAAGTTACTTAGACCTCTAATGTTCAGGGAAAAGCCTGTCTGTATAAAGATACCACACACATTGACAAATGACAAATACAGAGAGAGACAGGAACAGAAACAGAGACAGAGACAAACAGAGAGAATATATACACACTAACTTCTAGCTGAAGCAATCTAGTTGGCATTTTCTCAAGATCATTATTTAAATTTTAAATGGCAACATCTACTCATTTAGATTTCAACAAATATGCTAGGGCAGAGAAATAATTTGTATGTGCATGGAAATCCAACACTTCAGCACCTGGGCACTTAACAATAATTAAGAAATAGTCTTAAATTTGCCAGTGAACTTTTCACCTCAGTGACAGCTCTTGGAAAACAGTGGATTTGTAGAATCAGGAACCAACCACTTGTTGATTCTTCTTTGGACTAACCTGGGTTCCATGTCACCCTTATTTCTCTCTTTTATTTTCTCTCTCTCTGTCTCCTTGGTAAGGATAGCCATGCTCTACCTTTCACCATCTCAGGAATCTGACAGTTTTTATTTAGAGGCATAGTTATATAAATATTATATAAATATGCCTCTCGTTGCCAGAAACTGAGCTGAGAGGCCACTAATTATATAAATATGAGTTATTATTATTTTTCATTCAATCCTTTCTCAAGTTAAAGGGATGGGGAAAAGGAAGTATATAAAATATGATTTCCAGAGTTGATAAAGTATAGTTGAAAGAGTATAGACTTCTAAACAGCAGATGAAAAATAATTCTAAAGCAGTGAAACACTTTATTTTCAGTCTTTTCTAAATTTCATTGAAATCTTTTGGATTAAAATTATTTTTCTTCTAAACTTCCTGTATAACTCAATCAATAAACAAATATATATTAAGTGCCCACTAGGTGTCAGGAATATAACCTTAGACAAAACATCTTTTTTTAAAATCTATAATATATTGCAAAATTCTACTTCAGTAGTCTTTCATCTCCCTACCCCAGGACAAGATTAGTCATTGCAATTAATCTGAAGTCAGTTACCTTTTATTGTGTTTTCTGTTACCTCATTGTTACCTATATTATTTTGGTTCTGCTCACTTTACAGTTTCAGTTCATACAAGTCTTCCTAGGTTTCTCCAATTTCCTTTAATTTATCTTTTCCATTGTATTTCTTAATACTCACACACCAAAATTTGTTCAATTGTAAAAAGACCATCTACTTTGTTTCCATATTTTGCTACCACGAAGTTGCTACAATTGGTTATTTGGTAAAAAGCAGAGTCTTTCTGTGTTTGACCTCTTTGGAGTATGTGATATTATTGCTATATTAAAAGATAAAATTTAGTCTGTATTTTTATGATTATGAAGTTTTATATTTTATTTTTAAATGTAAGACTTTCAAAAGGATATATATGACTAGAAAGTGGTTTTCTTGGGGGAAAAAATGAGACTACAGAAGACTAGAAAGTCATTACTGGTCAATAGAATTATATAGGAACCAGAAAAAGATTAACATGGTCTAGTACTTCCAAGAATAAGGAAATAATAATTCTCCTGTATTCTGTCCTGACAAACCCCATCTACAATTCTATATTACTGAGTATTTTAGAAAAGCTATTCACAAACGACAGAGAGTATATAGAAGATGATGACAGGAGGGGGAAGAACCTTCAATCAATGTCATATGAATGAATCAACCAAAAAAAAAGCATTTATTAAGCATATATTTATTAAAAGTATTTATGTGCAAAACAGTAAGCTAAGTGCTAGCTCTACAAATAGAAAAGAAAGGCAGTAGCTGTTCTCAAGAAGCTCACATTCAAATGGGAGTGATAACGTATATGGGATATTTCAGCTGTAGGGTAAGATGGAAAAGTCCCATTGCCCTTAGGTTTTAGAGGCAAAACAGATGGCAATATATTATTTTTAGTATCATTTTCATTAATAAAACAGTAACACTTTTTAATGTTGAAACATTTGAAAATTCTAAGAAATTTGCTGGCAAGAACTTTCTTTACTGGGTCTTGGTAATAATTAGAATTAATATTTAGGTAATGCTATAACATTTACAAAGTGTTTTAAGAGGCAAGTTAATGATCCAATGAATAGAGCACTGGACCTGTAATCAAGAAGTCTTGTCGGGGCGGCTAGGTGTGGCAGTGGATAAAGCACCCACCCGGGAGTCAGGAGTACCTGGGTTCAAATCCATCCTCAGACACTTAATAATTACCTAGCTGTGTGGCCTTGGACAAGCCACTTAACCCCATTTGCCTTGCAAAAACCTAAAAAAAAAAGTCCTGTCTTCAAATATGGCTTCAGACACTTGCTAACTGTGTGACTCTGGATAAGTCACTTATCAACTGTAAAATGAGGATAATAAAAGTATTTATCTTTTGTAATTGTAAGGATCAAATAAGATAATATTTATATAAAGCATTTAGCACATTCATGGTACATAGTGTTATATAAATGCTAATATAAATAGTAGGTGTTATATAAACAATAGATGTTATATAAATATTCATTTAAATAGTAGATGTTATTTAAATAGTAGATGCTTTCCCCTCATGTAGTTATCTTATCTTTTTCACAACAACCCTCTATGGTAGGTGCTATTATTAGCAACCCAATTTTACAGTTGAGAAAATTGAGACTGAGAAAGGTTAAGTGACTTTGCCCAGGGCCAAAGAGCTCGTGAGTATCTGAAGTGAGATTTGAACTTAGTTTTTTTTTGACTCTATTGTACCATTTAGAAGTTTGGGGGTGGGTTGTTGCTATTTCAAAGTATCTTGGGTTCAGGTATCTGGGCTATCTTCATCAGATCTGAGAGGAAGTGATGTATGGCCCAAGAAGGAGGATACTTTAACTTGCTTGGCACATGCAGCCTCAGGTGCTTTGCTACTTTAGCTAAGTTGACTCGCCTTCTTCTGTGTATGGTGATTGATTGGGAGTTGATAGGGGTTGTTGGTCCTTTCTCTACAGCAAACTAGTTGAAACCAACTAGGGACTGAAGTCTGAAGAAGAGCAAAGAGTGGGGACAAAATAACTATTAAGTATTTAAGCACTACTGAGTAGCAGAGAGACAGACCTTTTCTTTGGCCCCAGAAGGCAGAACTAGGAGCTTTGGAAGGAACTTGTCAAGAGGCAAATTTAAGCTTGATGTCAGGAAAAAGCTTCCTAATGATTAAAGCCTATCCAATTGTCTAATCAATATTTCTGACCATTGTTTCCCTGTGTTCTGGGGTTGTTGCTTTTTTTTCCATAATAAATCCACTAGACTTCCAAAGAGGTTAGAAAACAACACTATCCTGTAAAAACACTTCTTGGCAGGTTTGCTGACTTCTTAAGGGGCTGTGAGAACTCCTAAATACCTTTAAGAATTTAAGACTAGCTCTAAAAGCAATGAAACAAGGAACGAAAAAAGACTCAATCAACCACTCGTCAAGTATTATGTAGCACTTTAAGATCTTCAAAAGACTTAATAAGTATCTGAGGCCAGATTTGAACTCAGGAAAAGGAATCTTGCCAATGATAAAACAGCTAGTAAGTGTCAGAGTTAGGTTTTGAACCCACCTGATTGATGGGATGCTTATATTTTTATTAGTTACTTTAGTTAAGTAAAATTAGAGATTAGGCATTCCCTGCCTCACATGGAACTGGAGTGGAGAAGATAGACTGATAAATAATTAATGTAAAGATATGAACACTATTGCATATAAAATAATATATTATTATTATGTGTAATTTTAGAGAATAAATTAGGAATTATGCTGACAGGAAGAAGTGTTATATTAGTCATATTTATAGTTACATTAATCATTTGATACATTTTTGGTATTGCAAAAATTTTTGTGGATGCTTTTTTTTAACATCAGTGATAGTCAATTAGCATTATTTAATCACCTAGTATGTGCACACGATGCACAAAACTAAAAACTGGGGATAGAAACACAAAACAGTTACTACATTCAAGGTACTCATAAATTAGTGAAGAAAGACCCAGAAAGGGGCGGCTAGGTGGCCCAGTAGATAGAGCACTGGCCCTGGAGTCAGGAGTACCTAAGTTCAAGTCTGGCTTCAGACATTTAATAATTGCCTAGCCATGTGGCCTTGGGCAAGTTAGTTAACCCCATTGCCTTGCAAAAAAAAAAAAAGACCCAGAATGAAGTGTGCATGTTGGAGAAATCCAAAGTCATATAGTCAGTTGGGAAAATAAGAGGTAATGAAACTTCTTAACTGGAGTCTTTGAGCGGAGCTCTTTGTTCCACCTTCAACTCAGAGAGGCAGAGAGTACTGAAATTACTGTTAAATGTTGAATATCATGGCTGATACAATCTTGCAGGATGATGAGGTTTCTCTTCATTAGTTCCCTAAGTGCATCAATGCAGGAGTCCAAAGGTGGGTAGTCAGGTGGAAAATAAATATGATGCCTTTTTTTCCTAACTTTGTTCTCTTTGGGCTATATGCTCAATAATAGAAGGATATCCAGGTCAATAAATTAAGCAACAAATATTTATTAAGGAATTACTATGTGCTAGGCACCAGGATAGGTATGGGATATATAAATAAAAAAGTAAAACTGTCCTTGCCCTCAAGGAGTTTACAGTCTGCGGTTGGCATATGACATTCATAGAAAAGCACACAGAGGATAAATAAATTCAAAATAATAAGGGGGAGGGGAAAAGATGACCCACTAAAAACTAGCAGGATCAGGAAAGGTTTTTTGAAAGAGATGATGCTTGAGCTGAGTATTAAAGGGAATCAGAGGTAAAGATAAGGACATGAAATATTCTGGGCATGGCAAATAGTTTCAATATGGAATGTTGACTATGAAAAATAGGAAGTAGGCAAGTTTGGCAGAAACAGAATGAATGAGGAGTAGTAATATATAATCTTGGAAACTGATTAAAGTTGGATTGTGAACAGCTTTATATGCTAAATGGTAACAGTGGTTTAGCCTAGAGGCAATAAGGAATCGCTGAAGTTTCTTGGTTCAAAGGCATTAGAAAGAACATCTAGTCCAACACCCTTGTTTTACATATAAGAAAATTAAAGTGCTCTTTTTCATGTGGACATGCTTCTTATCTCCAACTATTTTTATGAAAGGAAAAGATACATTTTTGGAGCAGCTGACTGGGATTTAGGGGAGGAAGAAATGAGTCTCTGAGATTGAGCCCATGAATAGAATTCAGAAAACAACAACAGTAAGGACCTATTTCTAGGACATTACCCACAACTCAGGCTTAAAATTTGATGATGATGATAATAATAATAATAATAATAATAATAATAATAATAATAATAATAATAATAATGTGCTAAAATAAAATAAGACAAATTAAAAATATAAAGGAGTAAACAAAGGAAAATAATCCAATTATTGATAACTACTTTGGCGTAAAAAAAGTTCTGGGTTCATATTAAAAAGAAGATAATGAGGTTTAAAAAAAGTCACTCCTACCCTTAAGGTAATGTCAAGTGTTCACAAGATAAAAAAAAATCTTGAAAGAACTTAAAAAGGAATTCCAATGTCAAATAAGAGATAATGTTCAAAAATTAGCAAAAAATTAAATCAATTTAAGAAAATTATTAATTCTGGTTCTTTCACATCAAATCTAATCTTCTTTTCTCTAACTTAAACTTCTCTTTTAAGGCCTTTTGCCAGGACCATTCATATGATAAATAACAATCAGTAGGAAATCTGATTTCCCAAGTTGCATCTTCTTCTATGACTAAGCTAATCATAAAGCTTTCAAGGAACTTGGGGTATATACTACTATATGGATTACACAAAAGAAAATGTGAGCATTCTAGATTAAATCCAGAATAGTAGTGGTAATAATGATGATGAGACTAGTTTGCTAATATCTGGTGCCAATTCCTTAGTAGGTTAAATTATAATGACTCTGACTTAATAACAGAGTTCTTGAAGCTAGACCTTGAATAGATATAAAAATTTAAAATGGTCTTCAGTCTCTTGTAGTTCCCTTCTATGTCAGTGGTCATGGCCTATTGGTAGAAAGGGAACAGTTTTTAGACCATTAGTAAACTTTAATTTCACTAGTCATACTCTAATTGTAAGATCTGTCCCCAATGACCAAGTGAACACACTGTTGATGGAACTGGAACATACCATTCTTGACTTTCTATCTATAAATGAAATTCAAAGTAGGAAAAAGGAATATAGTTAATTGGGAGGATAGAATAGTTACTCCTTAGAAGAGGAAAATTAGAAATTGGTAGTTTGAGTTTTATCATGCTACCAAGGACAAGAAGAACTAATTATTCATGGGATATTTAATCATGAATTATTCTAATATTAATGATAAATATCTGTTAAAAGACTGTCATGGAACTTATAAACCAACACTGGTTCATGAGAAATAAGTGGCAGAAAAAAATTTTTGGAAAACTTTATAAAACCCTCTAGATTAAAATAACATGAGAAATTTGCTAACTTAAATGCAAAGGTGGGAAGTACAGACATGAGGAAGTGGGGAATACTTGAGAAAACATTATTTAGGAAGAAGCAATATGAAAAGCCAAAGACTTGTAGAATATACAAAAGCTTCATGATTGTATATCATGAGCACTTTCATCAAGAAAAGAATTGATAGATGCCTAAACAGAGTAAACATTCAAGATCTTAAAGAACAAAGTAGATTGCATTTAAATAGAATTCAAAGACTAGCTTCTCATGAGGAAGCTACCCCTGAGAGATCTGTGTATAGATGGACCATAGTCTCATCAGAGTTAAGATCAAAAACAGTAAAAAAAAAAGACAAAAAAAGAAAAAAGCTGGAGGAAAAAGAAAGAAAAAGAACAAAAAAGAAGGAAGAAGAAAGAAAAAAAGAAGAAAGAAGTTTAGGAGAAATAATGAGAAAATTGTATGACAAACAAGTGATATTACTCTGAACTATTTAAACAATTAAAAATTGAAAATGGACAACAGAACTGACATCAACACTAACTCTATTAATTTTATCCATAAATTTAACCAATATAAATTCACTGCTACAAACAAGGAGTCCAAAAGAGATCACATCAAGGAATCAAGGAATTGTATGGTAGGAAAAGAAGATGATTTAGTCATATGGCAAGAATGAAAGATGACAAGTGGGCCCAATGGTGCTCTCACAATGTCAGGAGTCTTCTAGTACTCTGAGAGGATCCGCAGTGGCAAACTTATGAGAGGACAAAGACAAGAATTGAATAGGATGGGCAGGCATTAATGGGTTCTAAATCATTATCTGCTTTGGAAAGAACTCATAATTCAATGAGATCACAGATCCATTTGAATATTTAAGACAATCACTTCAATTGGGAAAAGAATTTTCCATCATCCACATCTAACCAATAGACATTTTTCATCAAGTGACTTTTTTCTTTATGTATTGATACTTTTTTGAGTAATATAGTTTGCTGCTGAATTCCTGTTGTGGTACTTGATTGGATCAGTTCAATTTGAAAAACATTTATTGAGTACCAACTATGTGCCAGGCACTATTCTACCAAAAAAAAAAGAAAGAAGAAGAAAAAAGAAAAAAGAAAAAGTCTCTTTCCTCAGGTAATTTATAATCCAATAGAAGGCAAAACATGAAAGAAAGCTGAAAAGCAGGGGTTGGTACCTGAGAGATACCTGATGGGAAATGATAAAGAAGTCAGTCAGAGAAATCCTAAGGAAGTATAGACAAGTGAGAAGTGTGAAGAATTCTGAGCTGAGGTTTCTCCTAATTTAGAGTTCATGTTCTCTCTTTCCAATGAGGTGGAATATTAAGGTTGATGAGATATTTCAGGATGCATAAATTATTCCAATAAAGAACTTTAGGCTGGGGGATGGGAGGAAGGATTATGATACAGATGACAGAGAAGTTCCAAGGTAATGAAGTCAGGTGAGAAGATGATAATGTCATTCAGAAACAGGAATAATTAGAAGTCAATTCTTACAATCCAACACTATGTAGGACATCTTTCATAACAATGACAAAAATTTTTGTTGATTATACAATGCCCTGATTTATGATTTATATTACCTTAATAATTTAGATAGTTGCTAAAATTATCTCCCATGATACATTTATCAAGGAATCTTATGAGACCCTAATATGTAAAGAGAGGTTTTTTTCCTTTGAAGATAACCTTTAAGGTTGAATTTTGCTCTACCAAGGTAAACAGCATTCTTATAATCAACAAACAAAATAAGCACAGTGCTATCTTGTATTCTCTCCATCTTTTAGTCAAATGTGTGACTGTAAAAATGTTGTCTATTAAAGCAAATTGTGAAAGCCTGTTTTCATCTTATATTTTCATCAATGATATATAGATAATTCTCATTAAGATTTTATAAAGATGAAACAGTAGATGAGTTGGTAGCTATTGATGCCCTCTAAATATTTTAAGGAAAATATAATTTCTGATTTTTTCCCATTCCTTTGAAAATTTCCTCCCCCCACCCCATGCTGTCTTGTAAAATGATTACTCATTGCATTCAAAATGTTATTGTCATAGCACAGATTTCCTTAGTGCATACTTGGTCTACTTCAGTCACTCTTTCTGACTTCACCTTCTTAAGTACCATTTCAGTTTCTTCCTATAGCACATAGGGGATTGCAATGTTAGGTTCCAAATGTGTTGGTTCCACTATTATCAATGAATAAATTAGATCATTCTAGAAATGGTGACAAATCTGCTTCATTTTTCCATTTATTTGTTGTCTTCCTGCCAGTTTAATTTTTTTTTATGTTTGTAGGATGTTGCAAATCAGCTGGATTTCATGCCATGCTTTCCATAAATTTGTTTTTGTTTCCATTGGTTTTCACTGTCAGACCAGGCAGCATCTTTTCCATAGGGTTTTTTAATTTATTTTTTATTCTCATTTTGTACAAATTTTTTTAACATTAATAAAATATACTTGTTTACAAGTAAACAAAATACCCCTCCCCCCTCCATAGGGTTTTACAAACAAATTTGAACTTAACTTTTATGTCTCACTGCTTAGAAAGACGATCAAGTGTTTATTGACTAAAGTACTTTGTGGGTTCT
Source organism: Macrotis lagotis (assembly GCF_037893015.1). Lineage (NCBI taxonomy): Eukaryota > Metazoa > Chordata > Mammalia > Peramelemorphia > Peramelidae > Macrotis > Macrotis lagotis. The sequence continues at coordinate 138,091,683 of NC_133662.1, read as the reverse complement.
TTTGGCCAGATCAAAAAGAGGTCATAATCACAGGATCATAAATTTAGGGACTATCTAGTCCAAGTCTTTCATTTTATGGATGAAGAATCTGAGGCACATTGAGTAGAACTGAAACACTGGCCCCCTGACCACATCTATTGCTCTATCAACTATCATAGTAGATGTTTTCATTAGCAAGAATTGATGATAATCATAATATCGCTGCCTTTTTTGACTTCCCATTTTTGAACACAATAGCTCGTTTGATAGCATTGCAATTGTTTTTGATATCCTTTCTTCTAATTATCCTATCAGGATGGCTGATTAACAAAGAAATTTCCTAGATCTTTTAGTGAAAAAAAAGATTATTTTACTAATTTGAATTGGGGAAATATGATTATACACACAACCATGGGAAAACTTAAAATCATTGCCTATTTTCAGTCTTGTCTCAGAGTCATCAAGTCTTTTTATATCTATCAATTGAGAAATGACTGAATAAAAGAAATGGCTTAGGAATGCAATGAGACTACTCTATACTCTAAGAAATGAGGCAAAAGAATTTCAAAGAGATATGGACAGAGTTGTATGAATTGATGCAGAGTGAAGCCAGCAGCATCTGAAAAACTACACAGACACACACACACACACACATATTTAAGTATATATATATATATATATATATGTAAATAACATCAATGCAATAAAAGTAAACAATTTTAAAGACACAAGCTAATAAGAAATGAAATTAGCAAAACTGGGAGAATGATTTATACAAGAATAATATTGTACAGGGGCGGCTAGGTGGCGTAGTGGATAAAGCACCAGCCCTGGAGTCAGGAGTACCTGGGTTCAAATCTGCTTTCAGACACTTAATAATTACCTAGCTGTGTGGCCTTGGGCAAGCCACTTAACCCCATTTGCCTTGCAAAAACCTAAAAAAACCAGAATAATATTGTACAGAAAAACAACTTTGTAAATTATAAGAACTCATCATCACAATGACTAATCATGATTCTAGAAGACCAATGATATTTCATGCTAACTACCCTTAACAGAGAGATTAAGTATTTGGGGTATGAAATGAAACATAGATTTTTTTACACAATCAATAAGGAAGTTTGGTTTTCTTGATTATGTATATTTGTGGCAAGGAATTTGTTTTTTTTTTTTCCCAATGGGGTACAGGCTAGGAGTAAGTGAAAACAAATTTTGATTCAGGAAAAAAACTTTAATGTGGAAACCATGCTATATCTAAAAAGTATGAGAACTTTGTTGTCTAGTAAGGATATCCATGTAGCATTCAGCAGCTTTTCAAGGCTTTCAGATGATTTCTGGTGCCTCTGCTAAGTATAATCTAATCAACCTGTACTACTAGGGCCTTATGTTTACTATTTTGCTTCCTTTATATTAGACATATACATGGCCCTTGAGCTCAGAATCTATAAATCTAAGATACGGAAAGATTATTTATCTATATTGTCTTTTAGGTTATTACTACTGGACATGTTAATTAATATCCCCTGTCGGCCAATTGATGACCTACTTCCTACTTTGCAGTATGCTAGAAAAAAGCATAAATAATCATACTATTTTGTGGGACCAATGGGATAGAAATATATGGTAAGGGATTTTCTAACTTTTTAAAGTTGCAAAGTTTTACTTAGCTACCAACCCACAAACTTTCCTAAGTTAACGTCTCCACTTCTGCCCTCATTTCCTGAAGGTTTTATACAAATAAACTTACCATCACTGCTCCTCTGGATTGATTGATTGATTTTTTTCAGGGGTGGCTGCTTATTATTTCTAAAGAACAGGAGAGGATTTAAAGGAAAGGTATTAAAATATTTAAGCTGCAGGTTTGATGGTCTATATTTCCCTGAGGTTTGTGTTAAAAGTTGCATTTTATTAGAGTGAAAAATACTCCTTGTATATCAAAGCACTGAAAATATTTGGAAATATTCAGTACCTTAAAGCACCTGTGTAAATTAGAAAGGTTTAAGGCCTAAAAATTTAGATGAAGCCTTGGAGAAATTACATTCTGGAAAAGACCAATTTTCCTAAAAACACAGTGTAACTTCTTTTGATTATTCTAAAAAGCAGCATAATTCTATTATATAAACCTTACTGTATGAAGGAAGAGCTAGGATTTGCTTCTGCTACATCCTAGCTGTGTAACCATAAGAAAGGCCTAGCATGTTTTCTAAGAAGTAGAAGGGTGGTGTCCTTGTTCTGAAGTCAGAGAACATGGTTCCAAATTCCACCTATGATAACTAATATCTATGTGACCATAGGAAACCCATTCAACCTTTAAGGGTCAGTTTCTTTATCTGTAAAATGAAGGTTTGGAATACCTTCTGTGATCTGTAGACTGTTGACCCTTCCAGCTCCAGTTCTGAGTTCTATGACATTGATTGGGAATTGGCATGCCAGATAATTCTCTAGGGTTATAAATCCCACATCCAGATAATTAGTATTTTATTAATTTTAGGATTTAGGAAATTAGCAGAATTATATTTCCTCAAGCTTTTTTTATTGACTCATCTCTAGAAATGCACGAAATACACAAAAGGCTAATGAAAGATCTTTAGGCCAGTTCCAGAATAAAGCAGCTGAGGAGATTTTGAAAAACTCAAAAAATGATATGCATTATACATATGTGTGTGTGTGTAAATACCAATAAAGATAGAAGGCTAGTTCTGAAGTCAAGATGTTCTAATTTCAAATCCCATTTCTGACACATCATGACTGTGACCCTTTTAGAAATATATCTATAGAGATAGTTAACTCTCTGGGCACAGAAGAAATCACAGATCTAACAACAAAAAAATCATTATATATAAAGACATAAGAGACATATATAAAATATAAATGTAGATAGAATGGGTACAGGTGTCTATAAAATGTAAATCCACTGGTGTACTGCAATATTTCATTATACCGTGAAGATGACCCTAAGTTCTCAAAAGTTAGAGATCAGTAGAACACAAGCTACTACTATGGTAGAAAGACTTCAGAGATTGCTCTGGAAGACACTCTTTGAGTAATGACCTAGCTCAATGTGGAAAGACTCCATACCAAAAGGTTGGACACCAAGGGATGATTTTTTTTTTGTCCACAACTCATGAATTAATCTCCTCAGTGGAGGCATTGTAGTTTATTAACAGTTGAAGGAAGTGCCACATGGATGAAATTAATTATCGTTTAAAGTAATAGGGAGTATGTCAGACTAGGGCTCTGAAAAAAATGTACTAGTAACTTATATAAAACTGAGTAAGTCAACCAATAAATATGTATTAAGCACCTATCATATGTTAGCCACTGTCCTAAATGTTAAGGATAAAAAGAAAAACAAAAGACAATTGCTTCACTTAAGAAGCTTACAACTCCAATGAGAGAGACAATATATAAACTATAAAAAAAAACCAAATTATATACCAGAATAAACTGGAAATAATCACAGAGAGAAGTTAGAACTAAGTAGAAATCAAGAAAAGTTTTCTGTATGTGGAATTTTAGCTGAAACTTGAAGGAATGTAGGGAAGTCAGTAAGTAGGTAGTGAAAATTCCCAGAGCCAGGAGACATAATATCTTGTTTAAGTATTAACAAGGAAGTCAGTGTCATTGAATCAAAGAGTAGGTTAGGAGTATAATATGTTAGAAGATTAGAAAAAGTAGAAAAGAAGGGGAAGGTTATGAAAGGCTTGAACACCAGAGGATTTTCTATCTTATCTTAGAGATAATAGAGAGGCACTGATGTTTATTGAATAAGGGGATGGATGAGTTCAGTCTTAGACATGTTGCATTTAAGATATCCAGCTTGGAATTAGAAGACTAGAGATCAGCAGAGAGGTTAGAGTTTAATTAGTAGATTTGAGCATTTTCAGTCTAGAGATGATAATTGAATGCATGGAAACTGAAGAGATCAACAAATAAAAGACTATTGAGGAAAAAGAATCAGAGCCCAGAACAAAACTTTATGGGATTATTCCCCTTCGGTAGGTATGATGTGGATGAAAATCAAGTAAAGGATCAGAAAGAGAAGTCAGAGAGGTAGGAGAAGAACTAGGGAGATGAGTGACCTGAAAACCTAGAGAGAAGAGAAGAGAAGAGACAGACTATCAGGAAGAAGAAAGTCTCCATATCTAGTCTAAGTCCAAAGTGCAGCAGCTGCTACTCAGGGACCTGATCCCAAACTTTTGAGAGCCTTGACATGCTCTCTTTTGGACCTTGTTCATTCCTTCTTAAGCAGTCTGATAGCTCATGCTCCAAGGGAGCTCAGCATACTGGTGTGGATCTCGGTGGATTCCCCCAATCAGTTAAGTCTACTGTTATTCAATACTCCCAAACTCAAGCTCATTAACCTCAAGCAGGCATGAACCACCAAATCCAGCTGGTCTTAACTTTCAAATACCTTACACTAAGATGGGAAATTCAATATTTAAATAGTATTTACATATACAAATGAAAATGGAAAATTTAGGAATTATTTGAAAATTGAAAGCTAAAACTTTTTTGCATGATCATTTTTTCAATCTTAAGTCTCTTAGAATCTTCATTAAAACTTATTTTATTTTTCAACTAACAGGCATTTGTTTTCTTTCCTAATCATGCAAAGAAAAAGGTATAAAAGAAAAACCCTTTTAACTAATGTACAGTCATGCAAAACAATTTCTTCCATTACCTAAAAATGCATGTCTCATTTTGTATCTCTAATCCATCACCTCTTTGTCAGGAGGAAGGAAGCACTTTTTTATCATTGATCTTCTGGAATTGAAGTCAGTTTTTGTATTGATTAGAATGCTTAAATCTTTCAAAGTTGTCTTTAGGATGTTATTTTATAAATTTTTCTCTTGATTCTGCTCACTCATTCTACATAATTTCATGTAAGTCATCTCATGCTTATCTGAAATAATCCCTTTCATCATTTTTAATAGTACACTAGTACCCACTGCACTCATATACCATAATTTGTTCATTCACCACTTGTTGAGTATCCCTTTTAGTTTTGAGTTTTTTGCTACCAAAAATAAGCTTGATAAATAAATATATATATTTGGGTCTTTGGCTCATAAAATCTTAAAGACTGATGCATGTGCTATAGGAAAAAGAGTAGGACATGAGCTATGGCTTTGAGCACTAGTAGTGAATCTTGGAAGGTCATTATCTCTGCAGAAGAATGTAAGCTCCTTCAGGACAAGAGGTGCTTCATTTTTGATTTTGTACCTTTCACAAATAAATAAATCTTAATAAAATCTGCTTAATAAAGCTGCTTTTAATAAATTATGATTGAATTTTCTGGGTTTCAAGTTTTTCTACCTATAAAATCTGAATATTAATATTTCTATTGCAAGTTCCAAAGGGTTACTATGAAGGAAAATGTATATGGAAACAGTGGAAGCATTGTTGGATTTGGATTCATAATTTAGATTAAGGTCAGAGATTTATTTTTTTGGAGTTGGAAATCTTCAGGAAATCAAAACCAACCCACACTCATTTTTCAGCAGAGGAAACTAGAATCCAGAGAAGTTGGTGACTTGTCTGGGGTTACATTTTGAGTAAGTATTTGGCACGAGATTCAGACCCAGGTCAGGGCATTAGATTATCTGGGCCTCGCTATTTGCTATCTGTATGACCTTGGCAATTTTTAATTGATTTGGGTCTCAGTTTTTCTTCTACAAAATGAGATAGATTTAATAACCTCTGAGATCCCTTACACATCTAGATGGTACCATGGATTGAGTGCTGGCTCAGATTCCAGAAGACTTATTTTCTTAAGTTCAAATTTAGCCTCAGAAACCTGCTATTATGTGACCCTGGGCAGGTCCCTTAACTGTTTGCTTTAGACTCCTCATCTGTAAAAAGCTGAAGAAGAAAATGGCATCTTTGCCAAGAAAACCCTAAATAAGGTCATCAAGAGTTGGACATGACTAAACAACTCAACAATAAAAATATGATCCCTAAAGCACTGTATAAGTGTATTATTATCTCCATCACAGCCTTAAGTCATGTCAGAATTTGATAGTTAATTCCTATTCATTTTGAAAAAAATCTGTGTTATATCTCAAATATGAACTCTGATATAATCATTTTAAGTTCTAAGACAGATTTTCTATAGTTCCTCCTGTTTACTTTTCCTCTTCAGAATTTGCATTATAGGAAGTTCTTCCAATAAGAAATCTACAACTCCTCTGTGACTTTATTCTTACAAACAACTAAATTTCTTGTTGTTTGGTCATTTCCAGTTGCTTTGGATTCTTCATGACCCCATTTGGGGTTTTCTTGCCAGAGCTACTAGTTTGCTATTTCCTTCTCCAACTCATTTTACAGATGAGAAAACTGAGATAAATAGGATTTATGTAACTTTCCCAGAGTCATATAGTTAGTTTAAATCCTGAGACTGGATTTAAACTCTCCTGATCCCAAGCTCAGTGGTCTATCCATGGAACCACCTAGCTTCTCCCAGTTGTCTGACACCCTGAGATATTGAATGATTTGCCTAGGATCATTCATATTCTATGTGTCAGAGGTAAAATTTAAATCTAGGTCTTCCTAATTCCAAGACCAGACCTCTACTGACTAGGCTACAGTCCCCTTTGTTTATGACTCACATCATATATACCATTACTGATAGCATCAAGAAAAGTAATGCATGTAAAGCACTTTGTGAAAAATCAAGCATGTTACAAATTTCAGCCCTCATTTCCATTATTCCCCATAAAGGAGTAAATAAAATTCTTTCCTGAAAATCACAGACTAATAAAATAAACCAATCATGATAGTGATTGTGACTTTCTTGGAGGACTCTGGTATGTTCCATAAACATCCACTGACTGCATCCTGTCTCAGGATGGGAGAGAGGCTGGGTGATTCAGGTGGAAACATTCAAAGCCACAAAGACGTTAATTAAGTTGTCACCTGGTGAGTCAATGCCAGAACTGGGAACAGAGCCCACTTCTGATGACTGCTGGTTAAGCGTTCAAAACACAAGGATTTTGCTTCTTAGAACCTCAAATCCCTTCTACTCAGTTGTGGCATGTTTCCTACCGATATCGACTTGCTTTCATTCTGCAGGGATAACATATGTGTGATGAGAAGAGGTTTCACATTTCCACCGCCGAGGCTGTCTTAGGAGTGGTTGCCTTACAATGAAGAATTCCCTTCCAGGTCTCTTTTCACTGCCTCAGGAGAATCCTGTGATAGATGAGATCCTGGTGTGTTGGGTCTGGAAGTGGAAAGTAATATTTGCAACCTGGGGGGATTCATGGAGCAGGAAATCTCATGAGCTTTCTGCCTTGTAGGAATAATTCCGAGACCAGGCATCACAGACAATTTGGGAGTTTGCTATTTTGTCTCTCACCCCCTGGCTGTTGCAGCTGCAGGTTTAGGGATAAGTAACATTACTTCTCCCCTATGGTTGGCAATGTTTCACTTTGTGAAATCACACAGCATCTTTGAATATGTGGCAAGTAACCCATTCTGTGCTGAGGCAAAGAATTCTTTTTTTCCCATTAAATAATCCCTTGATAGTTTGAATAGTAGCATGACACTGAAAAAGTAAGTTAATTTAAGTACTTATCCTTTTATTATATTGACTTGGCCTACCCTTGATCAATTAATATTTATCTATTTATTTGGATCTGTCTTAATTATGTAAAGAGTGATTTGTAGTTATATTCACATAGTTCCTATGAGTATTTTAGAAGATTAAACTTCCAAGCATTTTATACATATTGTAATCATTTTAAATGTAATTGTTCTTTCTAGCTATTCCTGTGGGATTTTGTTAAATATAAAGATATGCTGATGATTTATTAGGGTTTACTTTATGTCCTGCAACTTTGCTGGCTATTGTTTTAAATAATTTTTAGTTAACTTTGTAGGCTTCACTTACTCACTGTATCATCTGCTAAAAGTGATCATTTTGTTTCTTCTTTTCCTATGTTCATTCCCTCAATTTCTTTATCCTGTATTGCTGCACCTAGCATTTCTAGCATTATAACAAATAATAATGGTATTAATGGATACCATTATTTTTTCACTGATTTTATGGAAAGGCCTCTATTACATGTAATTCTATCTCTTGGTTTTGGATAGATGCTTCTTATTATATTAAGGAAAGATCAATTAATTCCTATTTTTCTAGTGTGTGTTTTTTAAAACAGGAATTTTTTTTGAAATGTCCAAATGTTCCGCATCTATTGATATAATCATGAGATTTTTTGTCATTCATGCTATTAATGTGTCTATTATGTTGATAGTTTTCCTAATGTTGAACCAACCCTCCATTTCTGGTATAAATCCAAACTAGTCATAGGGTATAATCTTTATAATGTGTTAATAATATTTCACTTAAAATTTTTTAATCAGTATTCATCAGAGATAGTGATCTATAATTTTCTCTCTCAGATTTAATTCTCCCTCATTTGAGTAACATAACCATATTGTATAAGATTTTTGATTAGGCTCCTTTTTTTTCAAATAACATGTAAAAATCAGAATTAATTTTTAAAAGGCTTGATAGAAACCACTTATAAATCCATTTAACCTTAGAGCTTTTGTTTTTTGCTTTGAGAGCTCATCTGTGACTAGTACAAATTCCTTTTCTGAGATTGAATTGTTGAGGTTCTCTATTTATGCAAATCTGAACTCTAATTTTTTAAAAGTAAATATTCATCCATCTCATTTAGATTGTCAGTTGTTATCACATAATTTGGGAAAATCATTTCTAATAATATTCCTTATTCCTTCATATTTTTGTGAACTCATCTTTTTTATTTTTATACTGGTTATTTATTTTATTGCTTTTAAAAAATAAAATTAGCTAATGAGTTATCTATTTTATTTTAAACAATTCTTAGTTTTATTTATTAATTCAGTGCTTTTTAGGCTTTCACTTTTATTAATTTCTTCACTGATTTTTTTAGCTATTTTTAGTGTTTAGGATTTTATTTTTTAGTTTTTGAAGTGTTTTTAAGTTACATGACCAATTTATTGATTTGTTCTTTTGTTGATCAATGTTTTAGAAATTTACATATATATATATATATATATATAATATATGTACATACATATATCCATTCATATGAATGTCTATGTGTGTGTAATTTTCCCCTGAGTACTGCTTTGGCAATATTTTCAAAATGTTGGCATGTTGTCTCTGTTGTTATTAATTTTAATGAAATTATTAATTGATTCTATGATCTGTTTTGATTTTCTTCTATTATTTAGGGTTGATATTTATTCTCCAAGTAATTTTAATTTTCTTTGGTATTGAATATTATATTCTATATTATTGAATACCATAGTTATTTTATTAAAGCCCATAAAAGGTGCTTTTTTTTTTTTTGCAAAGCAAAAATGGGATTAAGTGGCTTGCCCAAAACTACACAGCTAGGTAATTATTAAGTGTCTGAGGTCAGATTTGAACTCAGGTACTCCTGATTCCAGGGCTTGTGCTCTATCCACTGCACCACCTAGCCACCCCCCCCAAAAGGTGCTTTTGATAGTTCTGATTTTCTTCATTTATTTATGAGGAAATTAGATCCTAATACATGATCATTTTTGTAAAAGTGCCATACCAGATGAGAAATATGTATATTTCTCTTTCCATTTAATATACTACAGAAGTTTATACATCTATTTTAAAAATTATTACATATAGGTTCTTAATTTCTTTTTTGTTTGTTTTTGGATAGATTTGATTGGGTCTAAAAAAAAGTATACTGAGGTCCCCCCCCCATTAATAGGGTTTTACTATAATTTTTCTTTGTAATATGATAGTATGTCCTTTGTTACACATAAATTTATTATTGATAGTGATTGGTATCTATGGTAGCTTTTGATATATTATAATTTCCCTGTTTACCTCTTATAAGTCTATCTATTTTGACTACTGCCTTATCTGAGAAAATTGCCAAACTCTGTTTTTTCTTCAATTGAAGCATAACAGATTGTTCTAGATTTTATTTAACTGTGTTAATTTTTTTGTTTCAAGTATATTTCTTAAAAACAACATATTTTTATCTATTGTCTAATATATTCTACTACACTGTTGTTTTATGAATGACTTCATTTCATTATTACCATAGTTAAGACCACAAATTGTGTATTTTCTTTCACTCTGTTCTCTTATACTTTTCCCCCTTTCTTTATAAAGAGAAAAAGAGCAAAGAAGAGTATATTCATTACCATTGCTCTAGGTTTTTTTCTCCCTTTCTCTCTTTTCTTTTCTTTTATTTTCTCCCCCAGAGCCCAGTCATAGGTATTTACCCTTTATTTCCATTTAATTTTTTTCCACCATCACATACTTAGAATTTATTTGCTTATGACTAATCCTTCCTCAAATCTTTTTCTCCCCCTTATTTTTACTCTGTTGTTTCCATGTTGAGTGAAATGCATTTGTGCGCTCAGTTGTGTATGTTCTTCCCTTCTTTAACCAGTTTAAAAATGAAGTTCATGTAACCTACTCGCACCACTCCTACATTCCTTCCTACTTTTTTTTCCCTTTTAAAGGAGCTTTGAGGGGCGGCTAGGTGGCGAAGTGGATGGAGCACTGGCCCTGAAGTCAGGAGTGCCTAAGTTCAAATCCGGCCTCAGACACTTAATAATTGCCTGGCTGTGTGGCCTTGGGCAAGCCACTTAACCCCATTTGCCTTTCAAAAGCCCTAAAAAAAAAAATCATTGAAACATAACAAAACCATATCTGATCCCTCTGTATCATTGACTCCTTCTCTAACCCTGTGATTTTAGGGTTCTGAAGGAAAACTTTTATTATCAAGCTATTTTGAAAATAAATATTTCTTCCTTATTAATCACTTTATGATTGCTTGCTCCTATTTACCTTTTATTTCCCCTTGACTCCTGTTTTTGTACTTGAAAGTTTCTGTTCACCTTTGGTCTTTTCATTAGGAATATTTGGAAGTCTTCTATTTAATTTGAGTTCCATTCCCTTTATGATTTTACTTATCTCTTTTGACTTTCAGAATATCATCTTCCAAGTTAGCTACTTTATAATAACTACTAAATTTTGAGTGACCCTGGATGGGTCTCCTCAGCACTTGAATTGTTTCTTTCTGGATGCTTGAAGTATTTTTTCCTTTGATCTGCTCTGAATTTCGTCTTTAATGTTCATAAGAGTTTTCATTTGGAGGTTTCTTTCAGGAAATGTCCGGTGGATTCTTTCTATTTCTACTTTACTCTTTGGTTATATATGATTGGAAAGTTTTCTTTTAATAATTTCTTGAAATATGATGTCTGGTTCTTTATTTTTGTCATGATTTTTAGGTAGTTTAATTATGTTTTTAAATTGTCTCTTCATGATCTGTTTTTTCAGGCCAACTCTTTTGCAATGTAGATTTCTTATCTTTCCTCCTATTTTTTTCACCTAGTTGACCCCACAAAAACTTTTTATAATGTGATTCATTATGTTTTCTGATTCTTCTATCTGTACTTCTGATCTCAAACTTTGTATTAGGGCCAGACTCTGTGCACTTATGAAATGAATGTCTGAACTTTACTTAGTTCTATTTTTAGTACTCTTGAATTTACTGCTATCTTCTTTTGGATATCGATTTGTTATATTCCTTAGGGTTCTAAAGAACAGTTCAGGTTTTTAGTGCACATAGAGTGGTCTAGTATAGGGAAATTCTGGTCACTTCCCTCATAATTTTATTTTTTCAAGCTCCTGACCTGGGTTTGGGGTCTGAGCAACATAGGTTGTGGGTTTGCCTCTGATTCAAGTTCTAGTAGAGTACTGCTGGACTCAGCCACCATTAACAAGCTAGATAACTCTTCAGGTTCAGATTGACAGATCTTTTGATCCAAGTTCTATGTGATGGTTATTCTACTGTAGGTTTCAGACCTGTCTGGGGACTAACCATGAGATAACATACTGTTACTAAGGTCTGAGTCATACAGTTGTTGCACTCTCTTCTGGTCTTGCTTGTTGCCCATAGTTCCTCCTTGTCATGGTCCTCCACCACTCACCACAGGTCTATTCCTCAATCATCACCCTAGCTCCAGGTTATAAATGACAGAGAGGTACTTGTTCATTTTACCTGCACAGCATCAGATTCCCCTACTAGATCAGATATCTTTTGCCCTAGTATGCAATTCATTCCCCTCACTGGAAGACTCCATGGGATCCCTGCTCTCCTGCATCCCATGAGTTTGAACATAAGCATAGATAGATAGAGAGAGAGAGAGAGAGAGAGAGAGAGAGAGATGATAGATAGACCTGCATTTACATATATATATACATATTTGTATAGATGTATGTCTATAAATGTATATGTATATATATATTTTTCTATGTATACATATATGCATATATATGTATATATATATATATATATATATATATATATATGCGCAGTAGCTACATTTATTCTGCCTATCTAACACTTAAAGCAGGGCTAAGAAGCTCCAGAAATCTCCAAATCTGTTTTGGAACACAGATATCATTAGGTGGCAAACATACTATTAAGGATTCATCAAAGTAAAACATGAATATGTAAAAAAATAGAAAAAACAAAGTACATTCCTGTGGTTTCAGATAAGCTTATGCTGAAAATTGATATGTCACAGTGAAATTGCTAAGCATGGTCACCTGGAACCAGAGATTTGTCAAGGTCCATCTCAAAGTTACTACAAATTCTATTTGGAAATAATGCTACTTTTTTTCTCTCTGCATAAAGACATAAGAAGTATGGATATGACATGTGGTGTATGTTGACAGACAGGATTTTTGCATTGATTGACTTTGTTTAAATATTGTGGAAGATTCTTAGTTACAAAGATAGCATTTGAGGATCTCACCTCCTATATATTATCCCCACCAAAGTACTCTATAGGAAAGAATCCATTCAATCCCACACAGTTCATGAGACCATTCCTGTGTTTACTTTTTTTCTTGTCAGAGAAAATATCTAGTTCAAAGCAAAACTATTACATAAAATAGAATAGTGAGATTATTCACAATAGAACATTATTCCATAAACACAGGACTGTCTCATAAATACATTCACTTCCTATGGGGAGTGAACATATATGTGTGTATATATCTATAAAATCACATTTTAAGTGTTCACATGAGGATTGTTTGACCAGATTATATGTGTAAAGTAGCTTTATAAAATCAATGATATTTTCTAGTGGTGTCATCTCGCTGCTTTCATTGGACTGATGCCTTACAATGCATCATATCTCTGAGAGGCTCTGTTAATCCCAATTGACTTCATTTTATGGCTAAGACTAAAGTCTGCCAGTTTCTGCTGATCCAGTTGTGATCACTTTACATGTAGCAACCTCTTCTGGCATGATGTTCTGTTGGTTAAGTGATGTCTCTGAAAATTTTAACTGTAGTACTCTTTGCTATTATATTCTGAGCTCACCTCTTCTAGGTTGTTCAAAATAGGGACCATGTACCTACAGGGGCTCTGGAATTTCTCCAAGAAAATGCAAGGATCTCAATAAGTGGATGATCCAACAATCAGAATGTGAGAAGATAGATCATGTACCATTCTCCTATCACCATCTAGTATGGGCTTAACTCTAATACAACTATAGTTCTTTCTTTTATATGATCACTCAACACTCCCCACTCTTCTCTTTCCCATCACTGGTTTCCCTTCGTAATGCCTAGGCATTAACCTCTCAAAGTGATTTTAACTTAAGTCTGACCAAGGTACCCACAACAATTACCTAGGCAAAATCCCTCCTTTCCACTGCTCCCACAACAGTGTCCCTACATCTTTGCCTTATGCTGGACTGAACTAAGGTGGTGACTAATAAGTAACAATATCCCTCTCCTTACCAAATTTTCATTGAAACAATTTTAGTCACAAACAATAGGAGGGGGCATGGGACCAGTTGCAATTTGAATTACAGATTTCATTACATTACCTTTTCCTCCCCCCCCAAAAAAAAGAAAAGAAAACTCACTCCTCTTTCAAACTTCTGTTTCTTTGGAGGATGCCATCATCCTTCCAGTCACCCAAGTTTAAAACTTCATTATAACCCTAAACTTTTTATTTTCCTTTATATATCTAATCAGTTACCAAATTTTCTTCCAAGACAATATCTCTCACATCTGTTCCCTCCCTTTCTCACAAACCCATGTTCAGTTATTCATTTGTCTTGCCCTCACTGCTATAAAAATCTCATATTTGATTTCTCATATATGTTCCTTCAAAGACAGGTCATATCATGACTCTCTCCTACTTGATAAAATCCATTGACTTCCTAGAACCCTAGACTATGGGATCAAATATTATTTCATTATTTTATTTCTTCCAATCTTTATTTTTTAGGTTTTATAATATTTTCAGTTTTATAATAATTTTATAATAAATTCATAATAACCATGATAGTATATTAATATAACTTATGATTAAATACATATGGATATATTGGTGGTACATACATAAAACTTTATACTGAGAAGGGTCCATAATCAAAAAAGTTTGGAAAATACCATGCTTAGGTACAGTGGTTAAAACCTCTCTCATAATGAGAGGCTGACAGTTCTTTAGTAAGCCATCACCCCAGTTAACAAAAAGTTGGCAAAATGTACACCAAGAGATGAAATCTTTTTTATAGACCTCATGTCTGGATATAGACAAAAGTACATTGTTATAGATAACTTTCATATTAGACTAAATACTTCCAAGCTTCTAGCTGCTTTGAATGCAAATGAATTTGACTCAAAACAGAAGTGAAACTCATATCTTGCTTTCGCTATGCCTGTCTGTCATCAGCAAAAACCTGACTGCTTTGATGTTGTATTTTGGTCAATGAGAAAAAAAAAATCAACTCCCCTACATAATGAAGAATTTGATAGATAGAAGACAAAATCCAGGGAAATGGTTGTTCAAAAACAAGAGACAACAATAAAACATTTTTAAAAAGTAGGTAATAGAAATCCCATTGTAAGTTATTGAACAAGGTAGCATTATAAACATATAATAATATAATATAATATAATTAATATAATATAACATAATATAACATAATGTGATGTAATATAACATAACATGATGTAATATAACAACATAAGTATATATATGCATATATATATATATAGTCATGTTATGTTACATTCCTCCTCCTATATATACTAACTCCAAAATGAACAATTCTTTTTCAAAGAGCACTTGATTTGCCCCCTCTTGTATACAAACCACTTATTATCTGGATAGTGGGTTCATGTGCTAAATATTCCATTAATAGACTATAAAGTCCCCAAGGACAGGAACCATTATCTCTGATTCTTAGGTGATTAAGAACTATTGCCTAATGAACTGATGCTGAGCGAGATGAGCAGAACCAGAAGATCATTATACACCCTGACAGCAACATGGAGGTGATGATCAACCTTAATGGACTTGCGCATTCCATTTGTGCAATAATCAGGAACAATTTTAGGGTAACTGCAATGGAGAATACTATCTGTATCCAGAGAAAGAACTATGGAATTTAAACAAAGACCAAAGACTATTACCTTAATTTTAAAAAAAAGTTGTCTTATGTACAACATAATTTTGTTATCTCTGATATTTTATTTTTTCCTCAAGGATGTGATTTTTCTCTCAACACATTCAGTTTTGATCAACATATAGCATGAAATCAATGTAAAGATTATCAGGCTGCCTTCTGTTGAGGGGAAGGGAGGGTGGGGGAAAATGTGTAAAATTCAACACCTAAACAAAAAAAAATGATAGGTAGAAACTACTATTGTATATAATTGGAAAATAAATGAAATATTTATATAGTAAAAATAAAAGAACTGTTGCCTAAAACTGAGGAGTTAAACTCTCAGTTTCATTCTGTGTCTTCTCTCACAGGTTATTCTCTTGAAACTTCTTCTGTGTCTGTCCTTTCTATAGCATATACTACTTGATTCTGAGCATTTGTTGACTGGTCAATTTGTAATATCCATTTAGTAGTGTGGTACAGAAGCAAAAACCAATGCCTTTGGATCCAGGGTACCTGGGTTCAAATCTTTGTTCTTTCACTTATTATCTATGTGATCTTAGGTGAGTGATTTAAGTTCTCTTGGCCTCCTCATCCATAAAATAAGGGAGTTGGATTGAATGGCCTCTAAGCTCAGAATAAAAGAAGCCTATGAATTATGAATCTAGAACTTCATTTTGTTGATCTGTAGTGGAATACTACCAATAGTTTTATCAGTCTAATATTTTTCCCTTTTTTGATGTAAAAGTAAACAAATTCATCTCCTCGGGCAGTGGTAGAAAATATTTTGAGGGACTGAATTTCATGTTTGAAAGGATCTCAACTCTAAATACATTAGCAAGGCAGGGGATGTGGGTAAGATTCTCATGTCACAAAAGTTAAAGGAAATCTTTCCTAGACTAGTAAAGAAGTCTACCTGATGATTTTCCATTAAAATTTGTAGTTTGGGCTGCTCAAAATCAGTCTACACCAAGGGTGTCAAACTCAAATAGAATACTTTACCTTACCTAAGTCCCTGTGAGTGACATATTGACTTAGAAAGCACACATTAATATTGCCTGTTCTATTTTACTTCTATTTATTTTGTTAACTATTTCTCAGTTATATTTTAACCTGTAAGACTATACTAGGAAGTATTTTAGGTCACTTCCAGCTGTGGTCTATGAATTTAACACCTCTAATCTACCCAATGCTGTTTTTAGTAAATATCCTATAGTGGAATAAAATGGAATAGGTATTTATTATGCACCTCCTATATACTAGGCACTATATAAAATCCTTTAAAATATTTCTTTGAACTACTAACCTAAAATCAGATGATTTAGATTCTAATACAGGAACTCTCATTAACTAGCTATGTAGACTTCATCAATTACTTAGCTTCCAAGGCCTCCACTTCCTTATCTTTCAAATTGGGATGATATAGTTATACATGTGTAACCTATTTTATATTGCTTTCTGTCAAGAGGAGGGAGGGAGGAAAATGTGAAATTCAAAACCTTACCAAAAAAGATTGAGGAATACTATCTTAGCAAGTAGTTGGAAAATAAAGTATTTAAAATAATAAATAAATAAACAAATGAAGAATTGAGATGATAATCTCATAATTTCTGTGAGGATGAAATGAGAATTATATATAATTTTTATGTATTAAGTACACATGCATGGATATTTATACATATATTCATGTATGAGTGTGTACACACTCACCTGTCATATACATGCTCAAGACTTACTCTGATATCTTACTTGAATGTGGGGATAGCCTTGAATTCTTGAGCAGCTGAGTGACAAAGTAGATAAACTACTGCAACTGGAATAGGAAAGATCTGAATTTTAATCCAGCCTCAGATGATTCCTATGTGTATAACCTTGAACAAATCATTTAACTTCTGCAAATCTCCATTTCTTCATTTATAAGATGAGAATAATAATGGAACCTTACTCTCAGGTTTGTTTTAAGGCTCAAATATGATAACATCTATAAAATGTTTTTCAAACCTCAAAGAGGTTTAATGTTAGTCATTTGTGTTATTATCCTTATTACTATTAAGGCTATACCAGGAAATTAAAAGCTTTAGCAGTCCTGTTAAGCTGAAGAATACAAGCTTGGTGATAGGCTATATTTCTCCTGTCTGAGAATCAGCCTAGATAAAAACAGCTAAGAATTTGGACAAGATTAGCAAAGTGCTTTAAAAATGTTTTCTTCTTTTATCTTTACAACAACCCTGGGAGGCAAGTACTATTATTATTGTTATTTTACAGTGGAGGAAACTGAGGTAGATAGGTTAAGAGAATGGCCCAGGGTCACACAAACAGTTAATATCTGAGTCCAAATTTGAATTCAGCACTTGATGATTCCTAAATATATATCATGTTAGAAAGTTATCAGGCTAGCAAAGGTCATTTATTAAATTATAGTGATATTATATTCAGTGCCCATAGATGGCATCCCCATACCATAAGTAGAAGAGCAAGACCATTCTAGGAATATAGAATTCTATAACTAATGTTAGAAGGAAACTTAGAAATCATGTAATCTAATCCAGTCACTTTGCAGGTGAAGAAACTGAGTGATTTGTCCAAGGTCACACAAGTAGTTAACATCAGAACCAAGATTTGAACTGATTCCCTGACTCTATAACTGCATTTTTTCTTCCATTTTAACACTTTGTACAACATATGAAGCATATATTATGCATATATGTATGTTTCCTATTTTTATGTACAGAAATGATGTATATATATATATAGAGAGAGAGAGAACACACACACACATATATGTATATATATACAAACACACATTCAATGAAAAGCTTAAACTACTATTCAAGTATTAAGATATCATTTCTACTTTCTGGTCATAGTAGTCAGAGTGCTCTATAGCTCACTACAGTCAGGAGTAATGACTTGGAGTTTTCGTTCCAAGAAGAACCTAGGATGTCATTAAATGAGTGACTTAATTAAATGATTGCATTGCTATGTGTAATTCCCTCAGTCCTAAATTTGAACGTAATTTCATACGGTTGTACTAATTAATTTCATTTCACATACTCTGAATTAGGCCTTTCTAGGTTCCCCAGGCAAATGAATGCACAGACTTTCTTTTGGTCTGGCTTGCTGAGTTGGGTACTGAGGCTCTTCTGTGTGGTTGGAGGCCAAGCCACTACAAACTGGGTCTGTGCTCAGGCCTAGTCCCAGCTGCTTCGGTGCCTTGAAAGGAGGTGTGGCCAGCTGGGCAGAAGAGGAGAAGGAGACATAAATAAGCTGCTGTCTTGTGGTCTTTAGGGATCATTTAGTAGCCTCTCTCTGCAGACTGAGAGCCAGCTTCTTGCATTACACTTGTGAAGAAGCTTCAGGACTCTTTCCTTCTCAGGTACCTGAAGTGAATAGGGCTTGAAGCTTCAGGTGACAGCTAGCTGACTGTCCACCTTCCATCAATTTTAACCTCTGTTGAAGTAGGGAATCTCTCCCAAGCTTATGAGAGAGGATAAAACTGATTAACAGATACAAGGGGTTGTCAAAGTTACAGCTGAGAGCTTGAGCACAGTGTGTGGAGATTAGTCATTCATTCAAAGAGCTTTGTAGCTTCAATCCAGGGCACCTAAACTTTAAATTTAACACAGCTCAGCTGTAGCAAATGGATTTTTAGCCTCCTGTATGAATATATCTATGTGATTAAATGACTTAGAAATTGCCTTTACTGTAGTAAAAACATCTCCTTTTGTGATTTCTCCAGAATGAATAAGTTGAATATCCCGGCACCCTTTGATTGTAAGACAAATCCTTCCTGGTTCAACACAAATTACAAAGGTAATTCTCTTTCAATTTTCATTTCTGTCAAATTGGGAATTCTAAGTTCCTCCAAAAATATACCAAGTCTGTACTATGAAAAAAACCCACTCCATATAGCTTGCCCCTTCTGTCAATCTCCCCACCCCCAACTATTTCTTCTCATTATTAGAGAGCTTTATTCTTATAAAGTTCTCATGATCACATAATTAAGTTCTTGCTCTCAGAAACATTATAAGCATCTTGGTGTTGAATGTAGGTCAAATGTAGCATTACAGGATAAGGGTGGAGTTTGATAATGGAGTTCTCTTAGCTTTACTAAAATAAAATTATTTTGAAATCCATTATGGCAATCTTCTCTTGAAATGGGGGGGGGGACTAACCATTTAGACCTGGATGAATAAATAAATAAAGCAAAATTTATGCATTCTTCCTTGTCTATCTCCTTCTTTCCCTCCTTCCCTCCTTTCTTCCTCCTTTCCCTCCTTCTTTCCTTCCTAAGTGAACTATTCTACAAAGTTTGTTTCTAGGTACTGGGGCATCTAGGTAATTTATAATTATTCTAGCTAATGACCCTTCTAACTCCATATCTATTGTAAATCCCATGTCAAATGATATATGATACAAATAAGGTAATGCAAAGGTAATGACTCCACAGTTTCTACCTTTAAGCACTTTATAAGGTACCAAAGGTACATATGAGACATGTGACATATATAAATAAGTAAACTATGCAGCAACCATTGTGAATAATAGAGTTCAAAAAGAACATAAAATTGAAACAAACATGCAATAGAGAAAAAAATAATTTCCAACTGGATTGATCAAAGAAAACTAGATTTCAAACAAAAAACCTTTTAAAAATTACCCTATTCAAACATATACACTATAGGACATTATTCGGCATCAAAATGGATTTATTTTTATATAAACAAAGAGATTCTACTACTACAATAATAAGATAACTTGATGGAAGAGATACAAAAAGTACCCCCCCCATGAAAGAACAAAATGCTATTCTCCCTTCATATGATGTTCCCTTTTGGAAGACTCAGTCCTTATGGAAATGAGTCATATAATCAGGGAGTAGTTCCTTGCTAACAAGAGGCACAAAGGACAAGGAAAGTATTGACAGAAAGGAGGGAAGAAGTGGACTGTTTTTTTTAAAGACTTTCTTTAATCAATGTTTATTTAATGTTTGTCTTTAGGGTCAGTTATAGAGAAATATATATATAGAGAGAGAATATATATATATATATAGAGAGAGAAATATATATATATGAGACATATATATATATATAGAGAGAGAGAGAAATATATATATAGAGAGAAATATATATATAGAGAGAGAAATATATATATATATATATATATATATATATATATATATATATATATATATAGTACGTCATTAAATCAGCAAGAGTTTATTGACTGGGGTGGCTAGGTGGCGCAGTGGATAAAGCACCGGCCCTGGAGCCAGGAGTATCTGGGTTCAAATCTGGTCTCAGACACTTAATAATTACCCAGCTGTGTGGCCTTGGGCAAGTCACTTAACCCCATTTGCCTTGCAAAAACCTAAAAAAGAAAAGAGTTTATTGACTGCCTCTTATATCCCTGGTCCTGAGGATACTTTGAAAGTCTATTGATTCTGAGGCCCAGAGTCTTAGTTTAAATCTTGGCTCTACTACTTTCTACTACTCTTTGACAAATATTTTTTAAAATTTTTGAACCTCAGTTTCTCATCTGTAAAATGAAGATGTTGTACTCCTTCCCTTCCAGCTCTAAATTTATGGTGTAATCCATGTCAAATATTATATAATGCTAATAAATATAACTTGTATTTACATAACGATTTAAACTTTGTAAAGTGCTTTACAAATATAATCTACTTTGACCCCTAGAACCCTGGGAAGTTGGTGTTGTTTTAACCCAAGGATCACACAGTGTCTGTATCTGAGATCGTAAGGATAAGATCATAAGTATTTAAGAATAAAATTGAATTCAGGTCTCCCTGATGACACTCTATCTCCCTCACTCTATCTACTTCAAAATCTTATACATACAAAAGAAGCACAATCCCTGCCTTCATAGTTCTTCTTTATCCCTTGGACCATACATAACAATCCAGGTCCTTCTATTCTCCACTATCTCACCAAGTCTGTTCATGTTCATGATCATTGTTTCCATGATACTATCTATCTATCTCATCCTCTTCTACCACTTTTTTTCCTTTTGCCTTCAATTATTTCCCAACTCTTTTCCAATGAGTCCTGTCTTTTCATTGTTACCAAAATTTATAAGCCTTAGCTTCAGTATTTGACCTTCTGATGAGTAGTCTAAATTAATTTCTCAAAGTATTAGCTGATTTAATCTCCTTGCTGTCCAAGGGACTCTTAACAGTCTTCTCCAGAATCACAATTTGAAAGTTTTAATTATTCTGCCACACTCAGATTTCCTTATCATACAACTCTCACAGCCATATATTGCTACTGGAAAAAAAACCATAGCTTTGACAATACAGACCTGTGTTGGCAAGGAGTCTGTTTTCCAGTATGCTGTCCAGATTTGCCATAGATTTTCTTCCAAGGAGCAAGTAAGAGTCTTTTAATTTCATTGCTGCAGTCACTGTCAGCAGCAATCTTTGAACCCATGAATATAGGATCTGGCCCTGCTTCCATTTTTTTCTCCCTCTATTTGCTAGATAGTGATGGGACCAGTTTTCAAGATCTTAGTTTTTTTATGTCAATAGGAAGATTAACATAATTCAGTTTTTACACTCCTCTCTTTCACCTCATCAAGAGGCTTCTTAATTCTTTTTTACTCTCTGCCATCAGAGTGGTGTCATCTGCATATATGAGATGGTTGATGTTTCCTCCAGCAACATTAATTCTGACTAAAGTTTGGCATTTCAGATGTATATAAGCTGTTCATGACCCTATTTTTTAAAAAAGGATACTGGAGTGGTTTGTTATTTAATTCTCCAGCTCATTTTACAGATGAGGAATTGAGGCAAACAGTATTAAGTGACTTGCCCAGGGTCACACAGTAAGTGTCTGAGGCCAGAATTGAAATCATGAATTCCTAATCCCCAATCCAGTACCCTATTGAGCTATCTAGTTGCCAGCATGGAGTGTAGTAAATTCTACTATAATAGTCAATGCCATTAAAGGGAGAAGTCTATGTTTAGGTGACAAAAGATTAGTGATAGGACACTGATTGTTTCATTGTTTATTCAAACAAATATTAGTAAGTGTTGGAAGACATAAATAAAACTAAAAGATTTTTCATCAGAGTTTCATGCCTCTTAACTGGACTGCAAGAATTTTTTTTTAAAAAGATGAAAAATGAGAGTCATGGTTCTTTAATTTTATTGCTGAAGAATCTAGACTTGTTTATTTGTAGTTAAAGGTAAACTAAGAGCCTAGGACCTTTCTATTACTACTACTGGTAGAATTCTATAAAATGATCATTGAGGAAGATTCTGTTTTGTACATTCCTTTATACCATTTTGAATCTCTCATTTTAAAAAGCATTTTAAGTACCTAGTCTCAGTCCTATTCATTGGGAAACAGAGACAGAAATGGAAAATATTCCTCGACTTCAAGAGACTTTTATTCCATAGGGATACAAATAACATTCAATTAATATTATAATTGAGTAAATACAAGACAATTTGAGGAGACACAAATAGTATAGAGGGAGATTCACATAGTCTTCTCAAAGAAGATCGCATCTGAGTTAAACTTTGAAGGAAACTGAAGGTTTGGAGAAGAAAGATACATTCCAGGAATGGAATCAGCCTGTGTAAAAACAAGGAGATAGAATTCCGTGTTCATGAAACAACAAATAGACAAGGAATAGTGACTATGGAGAAGGGGTTGCCCATCCCTACCAAGTGAAACTAATTGCCATGTATGAGACAAGTCAGTAAGTCTAGCTGAGTTAGGAAGACCCTCTGAGAGAGACACTGGAATCAAGTTCCAAACAAGTCTAATCACCACTCCTGCCTCAATTACCATATCCCCTCAGTCCCCAGTGGAGATAGCCCAGGACTCTGAACCCAATGACCTTGCAAGAAATAGAGCCTTCAGAACACCACCCTAGCTTGTAACTTAAGACTAACAGCCATCATTGAGGGGCATAATCACTATAAAAATTAGGTCTATTCTCCTGTCCACCACCAATATCTACTGCAAACCAGCTTCCACCAACTTGAGGGTAAACTCAAGAGCTTCAAGAATGGCAGCACCCTAACTCCTCCAGACAAATGGCCCTGCATCTGCAACCATCATCCCAGAAAGCAGTCTATGGGGATACAACCTAACTCCTATTTCAGTAGATGTACAACCACAGCTAATGAAAACCCAGAAAAGAGAAAAGCATTTTCATCTCAAAGGTCTTTGGCATTGCTAAACAATTCAGTATAAGAAAATGGTTGATTTTTATCAATGAAAGTAACATCAGAGAAGTTTTGCTTCACTCTAAGGGGGGGAGTGTCTTTCTGTCTGAATTATAACTGTTGTCTCCCCTCTCCCCCATTAGAATGTGTGTAATTTCAAAGAGACAAATGCAAAGGACTCATGATGGAAAAATGTTATCTACATCCAGATAAAGAACAAATAGATTCTGAATGCTGATGGAAGCATACTTTTTTCCACTTTTTGTGGGTTTTTCCTTTTGATCTGTTTAATTCTTTCAACTGTAACTAATATGGAAATATGTTTTATATAATTGTACATATAAAACCCATATCAAATCACCTGCCATTTAAGGAATATGGGAAAGGAGGGGGGGGAGGAGAAAGAAAAATTTGGAACTCAAAATCTTGTAAAAAAATTGTCTTGATATATAATTAGAAAAAAACTATTAAAATAAGCAAAAATTAACAGTCAAAAAAGAATGTGAATGAATTAAGAACAAAATTGCTATCTTTTCTATTTATTTCTTCAGTACTTAATACAGAACTTTGCACATGGTAATCACTTCATAAATGTCTTTTCAATCATTCATTCCTTCTTTCAATCATAGCCACTTTTAAATGTCTTCCAGGGTACTTTTTAGAGGATTGGAGGCTTGCCAGGCTCTTCCTTGGGACATGCTGAATTGCTTACAATGTCAAAGGAAGCCTCACAAAGGAAAAGAGGGATAGATTAGAGATTCCTACAAGGTAGAGAATATAGTCAAGTGGACATTGAATAAATGTAATTTGCTAACTCACTGGCTAGCTTTAGGGTTCCAGGTTACTGCTAAGCCACAATATAAGAGTAGTAGCCAAATGTAGTGAAAAGAACTGAACCTGGAGTCAGGGGACCCAGGTCTGAATATGAATTGCACCTGACTGACTAACTACAAGAAAATTACAACCTCTTTCAGCATTAATTTCCTTATCCAATTTATATAGTTTCCTTCAAAGATCAGGTCAAGCCTAACCTTTTACATGATGCCTTTCCTGCTTCCCCTAGTAGCTAGTACCTTAAGTGAAATTATTTTAGATTTATGTTTTTATTTTTTTTAATTCACTAGATGGCACAGTGGATAGAATACTAAATGGAGAAAGAAAGACAGATCCAGATATTTTTGGCTATATGATGCTGGCAAGTCACTTTAACCTGTCTAAGACTGATTCTGCTTCTGTCAAATGGAGATATTCATGGTTTTTACCTCCAAGTTTTGACAATCAAATGAAATAACACATGTAAAGCATTTTGAAAACTTTAAAGCAGGATATGAATTATCAGTAGTAGTAGTAATTCTAGTAGCAGTAGTAGTAATTATAGTGTAATAGCAACAGTAGAAGTAATAGAACTAATACTAGTATAGTAGAAGTGGCAAAAGTAACACTAATAGTAATAAGAGTAGCAGTAACAGGAGCAACAGTAGCAGTACCAGTAACAATAAGAGTTGTTATTGTTAGTAGTAAGAGCAACCACTATAGCAGTAGCATCAGCACAGTAGCAGCAGCAGAAGTAGCTATAGTAGTAATAGTAGTAGTGATACAAACAGTAATAGTAATGTCTCCCCCTCAAGTTTCTTAAGGTTAAGAATATTTGGATATTGTTTTTGCATTTCCAATTCCAGATATAATGCTTATCATCTAGTATTGGCACATAGTCATGTCTTACTCTTCATGACCCTGTGGACAATGTCTGACTCTTCATAACCTCTATTGGGGTTCTCTTGGCAAAGACACTGGAGTGGTTTCCTTCTCCAATGGATTAAGATAAATAGAGGTTAAGTGACTGCCTAGGATCTCATAGCTAATAAGTATCTAAGGCCAGATATGAAATCAAGTTCTTCTAACGATTGATGTCTCTTCTCATCATTTTGACAGACTGTTTCTTTACAAGTTGATCTCATTCTTTTTTCTTATTTTTCTGCCCCTTAGAGCAAAGCACCTTGCAATACTATAATTAACAACCTTAGTATAAGGTACTTAGTATAAGGTCCTCAAATGAAGGGACTTGTTTGAAGGCAGAGTCAACTAAATTAGCAATTGCTGCAGAGAATCCGTTCACTTTCGTTTGATTGTTTTTCAGATCTAATAACTTTGAAAACTACAGGAAGATTAAAGACTGTTGTTTTTACATCTTATAGAAAGGTCAGTCTTGAGTTTTACCTTAAATAAAGATGAGTCATTAACCATGAAGAGGTTCTGATTTCTGTATTGAAAGTGTGAAAAAAAATTGTGAATAATCTAGCAGGAATGTAAACTGACAGGAAGGCTTAAGCTATTTTGCTGGAAGCTTTACTGATAGGAAGAGTGACACTGCTTTTGCCAAATGGATGGAGAAAAGGCTGAAATAGTTACTAGGAAACTTATGATTGGAAAAGAACTGAATCCTACTGCTGTTTGATCCTGTGCCCCTTACAATCTGAGAAAGGGGGAATCACTCTGAGATGCCTGGTTTCTCTCTACAACCTTCTCTTGGTTTGATATTAATAGTTAGCATTGATATAACTCTTTAAGGTTTGCAAAGTACTGTGTATGTATATGTATGCATGTATACAGACACATACACACACACACACACACACACACATAAAGCACATTTGTTCATTTGACTTGGCTTAAAAGGGAAAAACAAGCTTTGTATCTATTTTACTATGGGCTCTGATTTTTCTAGGGAAAAAAAGACTTGAATGACTAAGAGCTAATTGGATTAAAGCAAATCCTTTTGAGGCAACAACTGGCTGTGATTCTCTGCATGGCCCAGATTACCAACTTGAGGAGTTTGCAGTTCTGTTAGTTAAGGAAATTACCACTAGTCATTATGTCATCATAGCACTTCCTCGGTGTTCTGTTAAAGAAAACTGTGAGTCAAAAGTTTGTCACTGTTTCATCAGTTTGAAAGCTGAAGAGCAATAGGTTTGCCCAGTAGAACACTGAGAAGGAGAAGCAGCAATGGAACTCAGGAGGTCCAATCCCTCACAACCGGCCAAAGGGCAGATTGGAGTGACCAATTCAGAGAAAGACAGAGAAAGAAAGAAATGGAGGGAGGGAGGAAAGAAGGGAGGGAAGCTGGAAGGACAAGAAAGTAAGAGAAAGTAGGAGGGGGAAGCTAGGTAGCATAGTGGGTAGAGCACTGACCCTGGAGTCAAGAGGATCTGAAATAAAATTTGACTTCAGATATTTACCATTTACTACTTGTGTGACTTGGACAAGTCACTTAACCCCATTGCCTTGCTAAACAAAAAAGGAAAAAAAGTCAAAAGGAGGGAGAGGAATGAAGGTAAGTGTATATATGTAGGTCAAAATAAGGCCTTTTAAGCTACACTAGACTATAAATTCCTTGAGGATAGACATTGTCTTATGTTTGCTGACTATCTCCCCCAGTGTTTGGCACAGCCACTTATAAAATATTTTTAAATGAATGTTATTAAAATAATCATGAATGAGGGGCATTAATATTATTGCTTTGAGTAATAGATTTCATCTACCTGAATATATCAGTTCTTGAATGATGTGAACATAGTAATAATTTAATGCATTCTGAAAAGAAAAAAGTATAATTTTGATGAAAGGCTGTGCCAGTGACAAAAAAGATTCTTGTTTTATCTCATGTTTTTCATTTTATCTTTCTGATGAATCTATCTTTTGAAAGTATTTTAGTCTTAAAGTCTCATTTGAAAGAAGAACTAAAATGTTGACCCTTCAGATGCTCAGAGCATTGAAGGATTTATGTCTATAGCCTGTAAATAATGAGCATTTCATAAACGTTCAACAATTAGACTTTGATGTTTGTCTAAGTTCACATGAGATACCTTTGCCTTTCCTTTGCCTTAGGTTAAAAATGAATTGAACAACATTTTCTATCTGAGGCAAGACTGGGTTATGTTCTCTTACTCATTCTTCCTTTTTAAAATAGGTGAAGAGAAAGTTCACTTCAGGAGTAGAATCAAGGATTGTGGTTAGGGTATAAGAATTGACAAGTAAAAGAAGAAAAGGTGACTATACCTGATTAGCAACACCCACATTCCAAAGGTGGGGCCACAGAAGGAAATGAATGGTTTTCTGTTTCAACCTCCTGCCTATACTCAGACATATATTCAGACCTATAAAGATTACAGAAAGACACTGCCATTTTCTACCCATGTGAGCTTAGCCAAGTCATTTGCCCTCTCTAGGATACTAATTTCTCTCAGAAATGAAGGGTTTGGATCTCTAATCCCTAACACTTTCCTTTAAAATACATATCTAACTCCAAAATTAAGACTATATTATTTTATAATAGTTTTTCTATCACCATTATTTCAAAATATGTCCCTCTCAGACTTCCAGGGGTGGAGCCAACATGGCAGCGTGAAGCTAACATGCTCTGGGAGCTCTTCCCTACCAAAGATAAATGAAACCTCTACTCTAACATTCAAACTACAGATCCCACCAAAAACAAAAGAGAAAGGGAGAACATTCAAAGAAGTTTTCAATTGTAGACATCTTGGTGGATTTTCTGTTGAAGGTCTGTCTCTTTGGGGGAAAGTGGAAGTAAAGTCCAGGAGGCAAGTGGGAAAGCCACAGTGCAATCCAAGTCCTTACAAGCATAACAACAGCAGAGGAAGCAGAACTAAAATAGTAAAGATGAACAAAAAAGCTAAAAAGAATACTCACTATAGAAAGCTACTTTACAAAGATTACTTCAATGCCATGTCTGAAGAAGAAAGTAGTGAAAAATCACTCACAAGGGAAGTATCAAAACAGTCTATAGATTGGACTTAAAATACAGAAGTTCATCAAAACTTAAAAAAGAATTTAAAAACCAAAGAAGAGAGGAAGAAGAAAAATGAAAAAAAAGAAATGAAAGTCATGCAGGAAAATTATGAAAAATTGACCAAAAAGAGTGACTCCATTAAAAGTAAAAATAACCAACTGGAAAAAGAAACATAGAAGTTAATCGAAGAAAATAAAACCCTAGAAATTAGAATTGAACAAATAGAAACCAATGAATCTACAAGACTACAAGATTCCATCAGACAAAAATTGAAGAATTGAACAAAATTGAAGAAAATGTAAAGTACCTTTTAGGGAAAACGAATGAAATGAAAAAATAGATCCAGGAGACAATCTATGAATCATCGGACTGCCAGAAAGCCTGGATCAAGAAAAGAACCTAGAAAGCATCATGCAGGAAATTATAAGGGAAAAACTGTTCAAATCTACTGGAACAAGATAACAATATAACCATTGAAAGAGTCCCTCCAGAAAGAGACCCCAGGATAAAAACTACAAATAAAGAATAGAATATTGCAAGCAGCAAAAAGAAAACAATTCAAATATAAAGGAAACAGTATCAGAGTCACACAGAATCTATCAGTCTCAACATTGAAGGATTGGGAGACAGATCTAGAACAACATTTTGCTATCTGAGACAAGATTGGGTTATGTTCTCTTACTGGTGCCTCCTTTTCAAAATAGGTGAAGAGAAAGTTCAAAGACCAAAGAGCAAAAGACCTGATAACAACCCAGAATGTATTACCCTGAAAAATTTAGCATATATTGTCAGGGGAAAGATGGATGTTCAATGAAATAGAGGACTTCCAGAATTTTCTGCTGCAAAGACCAGAATTGAACAAAGAATTCAATCACCAAATATATAACTCAAGCATTTAATTAAAAAAATGTAAATGAAAATGGGAAGGATAAAACAAGACAAAACAAAATAAATATTGGTCAAGACTATCAAATTTTATACAACCCTAAAAGGGAAGATATACATTTCTAATTCTTTAGAATTTTACTTCTCTAAGGATAATTAGAAGGTAGAATATAATTGAAGAGAATGAACCTAAAGTATATGGGTATAATTGAATCTCATCTCTCCATTGTAGAGGTCAAAGATCATATCACTATGTAATCAAAATGCCCTGAAGAAAAGCAGGGGTGTTTACTTTAAACTTGTGTCTCATTATCTTTTGACCCACTTTAATCCCATGGTGTTCCTTGCCTAATGAGGGCATCATAAACTGTGAGGACCTGAGTTAGTGTCTCTGTAACTTAAAACCATTTATAAAGTTCTCAGACCTCCAAAGCCTTCCAGTACTTAGAGGCCTTTAAGCATCATAAACTACAAGGACCTGAGTAAGTATCTCTGTAATTTATAATCATTTATAAGTTCTCAGGTGAAAGCTCCAGAGCCTCCCAGTACTTTGAGATCTTTGAGATTCTTACAGTTAATTAAGTGAGGGTTTGACTTAACTGGTGCTTCACTTAACAAGGGGTTAAGTACCCTGGGCAGGGAGCAGGAAGGTAAAGTATGAAAGAAAATAGGCCTTGGGGGAGAAGCACAAAGTTCAAGAAACAATATGGCTTTGGATGACACTTTGGCTCCTGAGGAGGATTGTGTGTACTTGAAAGATACTTGAAAAGGGGGTAAAGTAAAAAATGATAATAATTATAATTTGATGCAATTTGAGTCAAAGCTGCTTATCAAGCAAGCAAGTAAATAATCTGTGATTATATATTAATAACAATAGGAGTTTATCAAGCAATAAAATAATTAAACTGTGATTGATGATACCTGATTAATAATATTAGGGTGATAAATAACACCAAGGGAAAAGGCACAAAGATTTTTAATTTTAGAGTGAAAGGGAAAATGTGAATCCTGAGTAAATTCTATTCAATAGATTTGGCCCAGTGAGGGAATAAGATAAATTCCCACCTGGGTTTAAAAAACTAACTTAATCTATGGGGAAGGGAGGGACTGGAAAAGGAAAAGATAAGAGAAGAAGAGATTGATAAAAGGGAAGGGAAGGTATAAGTGAAAAGAACTGAAAGTTAAATTTTTAAAAGTCAAAGGAGAAATGTAGTAAAATTTTGGTGAGGAGGAATAAGAGAAAGGGAAAGATATATATAAATGGAGAAAGATAGCATGGAGATAAATATAGAATTAGTAATCTTAACTGTGAATGTGAATGGGATGAACTGGTCAAAAAATGGAAGAGGATAGCAGAATGGATTAAAAACCAGAATCGTACAATATGTTGTTTACAAGAAGCACACTGGAAATGGAGAGATACACATAAGGTAAAAGTAAAAGGTTGGAGTAAAATATATTATCCCTCAGCTGAAGTAAAAAAAAAAATCTAGGGTAGTGGGACCCTAATGTCAGATAAAATAAAAGCAAAAACCAATCTCATTAAAAGGGATAAGGAGGAAACTACATCTTCTTAAAAAACACCATTGGTAATGAAGCTATATCCTTCCAAAATATGCATGCACCTAGTGGTATAGCATCCAGATTCCTAGAGAAAAAACTGAGTGAATTACAAGGAGACATAGACAGCAAATCTTTAATGATGGGAGATCTCAATCTCCTACTCTCAGAACTAGATAAATCTAACAACAAAATAAACAAGGAGAATGTTAAGAAGGTAAATGAAATCTTAGAAAACTTAGATATGATAGACTTCTGGAGAAAACTTAGTGGGCAGTACATGGCATCTTCACCAAAAATTGACCATGTACTAGTGCACAAAAACCTCATAAACAAATACAGAAAGGCAGAAATAATAAATATACACTTCTCAGATCATGATGCAATAAAAATTACATGGAATAAAGGGTCATGGAACAATAAACCAAAAATTAATTGGAAACTAAATAACTTTATCTTAAATAATGGGTAGATCAAATAGCAAATAATAGAAATAATCAATAATTATAACCAAGAAAATGATAATAACAAGATATCATACCAGAATTTATGCAATCAGCCAAGGCAGTTTTGAGGGGAAACTTTATGTCTTTAAATACATATATAAATAAAATAGAGAAAGAGAAGATCCATGAATTGAGTATGTAACTAAAAAAAACTCAAAAAAGAACAAATTAAACATTCCCAATTAAATACCAAATTAGAAATTCTGAAAATCAAGGGAGATATTAATAAAATTGAAAACAAGAAAACCATTGATCTCATAAATAAAACTGAGTTGGTTTTATGAAAAAGCCAATAAAATAGACAAACCTTTGATTAATCTGATTTAAAAAAGAAAGAAGACAATCAAATTACCAGTATCAAAAATGAAAAGGGTGAACTAACCACCAATTAAAGAGATAATTTGGAGCTACTTTGCCAATAAATTAGATAACTTGAGTGAAATGGTTGAATATTTACAAAAATAACGGGGCAGCTAGGTGGCGTAGTGGATGAAGCACCAGCCCTGGAGTCAGGAGTACCTGGGTTCAAATCCAGTCTCAGACACTTAATAATTACCTAGTTGTGTGGCCTTGGGCAAGCCACTTAACCCCTATTTACAAAAATAGAAACTGCCCAGATTAACAGAAAAAGAAATAAATTACTTAAATAACCCCATTTCAGAAAAAAGAAATTGAAGAAACGATCAATAAACTCCCTTAAGAAAAAGTCTCCAGGTCCAAATGGATTTACAAGTGAATTCTACTCAACATTTAAGGAATAATTAATTCCTATTCTACATAAACTATTTCTAAAAAAAAAGATGAAGGAGCTCTGCCAAACTCTTTTTATGACACCAACATGGTACTGATACCTAAACCAGGAAGAACCAAAACAAACAAAGAAAAGTATAAACCAATCTCCATAATGAATATTGATGCAAAAATCTTAAATAAAATTTTAGTAATGAAACTACAACAGGTTATTACCAAGATAATGCACCATGATCAGATTGGATTTATACCAGGTAGGCAGGAATGGTTCATCATTAAGAAAATATTAAATATCTTTAAACATATTAATAGGAAAACCAACAAAAATCATTTGATTGTATCAATAGATGCTTTAAAAGTCTGATAAAATACAACATCCATTCCTTTTAAAAACACTAGAAAGTTTAGGAATAAATGCAGTTTTCCTTAAAATAATAAATTGTATCTATCTAAAACATCAACAAATATTATATATATATATAAAATGGGAATAAATTTGAAGCATTTCCATTAAAATCAGGGGTGAAACAAGGATACTCATTTTCACCATTATTAATCAATATAGTATTAGAAATGTTAGTAGTAGCAATAAGAAAAGAGAAAGAAATTGAAGGAATCAGAATTGGCAATGAGGAAGCAAAACTTTCACTGCAGATGTTATGATGTTATACTTAGAAAACCCAAGAAAATCATCTAAAACCTCCTTGAAACAATTAACAAATTCAGCAAAGGAGAAGAATATAAAATAAACCCACATAAATCATCAGCATTTCTATATATATGAATGACAAAGCCAAAGAGCAAGAGATAGAAAGAAAAATTCCATTTAAAATAACTGTAGACAACACTAAATACTTGGGAATCTGCCCCCCAAGAGAAACCCAGAAACTGTATGAACACAATTATGAAACACTTCTCACCCAAATAAAGTCAGATTTAAGTAACTGGGAAAATGTCAAATGCTCATGGTTAGGTTGAGCTAATATAATAAAAATGACAATTTTATCCAAATTATATTACTTATTCAGTGCCATATCAATCAAACTACCAAATAACTACTTTATTTACTAAGCTAGAAAAATAGTAACAAAATTCATCTGGAGCAACAAAAGGGCAAGAATAGCAAGGGAGGGGTGGCTAGGTGGTGTAGTGGATAAAGCACCAGCCCTGGCATCAGGAGTACCTGGGTTCAAATCCGGTCTCAGACACTTAATAATTACCTAGCTGTGTTGCCTTGGGCAAGCCATTTAACCCCATTTGCCTTGCAAAAACCTAAAAAAAATAGCAAGGGAACTGCTGAAAAAAAAGGTAAAGGAAAGTGACCTAGTTCTACCAGATCTAAAACTATACTATAAAACAGCAGTCATCAAAACCACCTGGTTGGTTAAGAACTAGAGTAATGGATCAGTGGATTAGGATAAGTTCAAAAGAAACTCTAGTAAATGACTACAGCAATCGACTATTTGACAAACCCCAAAACATCAGTCTCTGGGATAACACACTATTTCACAAAAAGTTGCTGTTGAAAACTGGAAAATAGTATGGCAAAAACTAGGCATATATTCACATCTCACACCCTATACCAAAATAAGGTCAAAATGGGTACAGGATTTAGACATAAAGAGTGATACCATAGATAAATTAATAAACCAAAAATACTCTATCTAATCTATGGGAAAGGGATAAACTTATAATTTAGCACATTATAAACTGCAAAATGAATGATTTTGACTATATTAAATTAATAAAATCAATGTTGCCAAAATTCTAAGAAAATTAGAAAGCTGGGAACAATCTTCACAACCAGGAGTTCTGATAAAGGTCTCATTTCTAAAATATGTAGAAAATTGCAACAAATTTATAAGATCACATGTCATTCCCCAGTTGATAAATGGTCAAAGGATATGAACATACAGTTTTCAAAAAAAGAAATTAAATCATGAAAAAATGCTCCACATCACTTTTGATTAGAGAAATGCAAATTAAAACAACAATGAGCATCATCTCACACCTATTAGATTATCCCAGATGGGGAGCATCTAGGTGGCGTAGTAGATAGAGACCCAGCCCTAGAATCAGGATACCTGAGTTCAAATCCCACCTCAGACACTTGATAATTACTTAGCCGTGTGGCCTTGGGCAAGCCACTTAACCCCATTGCCTTACAAAAAAAACCTCAAAAAAAAAGATTATCGTAGATGAGGAAAAGGGAAAATGATCAATGTTGGATAGGCTGTGGGAGGATTGGGATGTTGATGCATTGCTGTTGGAGTTGTAAATGGATCCAACCTTTCTGGAGAGCAATATGGAACTATGCCCAAAGAGCAATAAAATTGTTTATCCCCTTTGACCCAGCAATTCCAATTATAGATCTATATCCAGAAGAAATGATAAAAAATGGGAAAAGTCCTACATGTTCCAAAATATTCATAGCAGCTCTTTTTGTATTGGCAAAGAATTGTAAATTGAGGGATATGGAATACTATTGTTCTATAAGAAATCATAAAGGGTCAGAAGCATGGAATGACTTATGGGATCCAATGCTGAGCGAAGGGAATAGAACCAAGAGAAAAATATACACATCAACAACAATATTATGAGATGAACAACTTTGATGGAAACAGCTCCACTCAGCAATCCAGAGAGCTAGGACAACCGTATTTGACTGGTTATGGACTATATTTTCCCCAACCAGAGGAAGAAAAACAAAACAAAACAAAACACAGAGAAAAAAACAACCCTTCCGAATCTCATGAATACTTTACAAAAAAATATCTCTTATATATCTCTTTCCCTTAATCGTAATTCTTCATGCCAAATATTACTAATTTGTAAACCTGTTTAACAAAATATGTATGTAAAATGCTAACCTGACTATTTCCTGTTGTGGGGAGGGGGATGGGAAGGGAGGGGAGAGGGAAATTTTGTAACTTGAAAATATGGATGAAAATAAATAAAGTTTAAAAATAAAAAAGAAATTAAAAATATGTCCCTCTCCTTTATCTACCTAGTGTTAATATAGATTTCTTTGTTGTTCAGTCATTTCAATCTTATCCAATTCTTTATGAACCCACTTAGTCAGGAAAGCTCTTGACAAAGTTACTGGAATAGTTTGCCACTTCTTTTCAGTTCATTTTACAGATGAAGATCTGAAGGAAGCATGGATAAATGACTTGCCCAGGACCTCACAACTAGTAAGTGTCTGAGGCCAGAATTGAATTCATGAAGATGAATTCTCCTGATAACCAAGTTCTGTGTTCTCACAATTGTGCCACCTAGTTGCCAACTAAGATTTCTTGATGATGCCCAGACTAGCTGATCTCCAAAGTCCCTTCCAATCCTCAGTTAATGACCTTATGACTCTATAATCCTAGTTTGAGGAAGAGGGCTGAAATTTGTTACCTTCCTAATGTTTGGGGGTTTTGCAGGTTTGAAGATTAAGAGAGAATTTGTTATTGTTTTAAGGTGATCAGTTTAAGAATATTGGATTGGAGACTCAGATGTGTCATCTATTAGCTTTGTAATCTTGGACACCAACCTTTCCATTTTTTTAATAGGTAGTTGGGACTATATATATCACATATCTTCTAGGGTTGTTGAGAGAAAAATTCTGTAAACCTTAAAAGGTATAAATAAAAGTAAACCAGGGGCAGCTAGGTGGCACAGTGGATAAAGCACCAGCCCTGGAGTCAGGAGTACCTGGGTTCAAATCTGGTCTCAGACACTTAATAATTACCTAGCCATGTGGCCTTGGGCAAGCCACTTAATCCCATTTGCCTTGCAAAATAAAACTAAAAAAAAAGTGAACCACAGGTTTTGGGGGGAGTTTTTGAATCCATCTTGAACAGTTTATTCTTATTTGGGTTATACTTGCTCCCTAATGTTCTCCTGGACTTTAAGTTTTACAGAGGCAGGAATCATGACATTTACCTATGTATATCTCCAAGTGTGTAAAACTGATTGCATGTAATAGCTAGTTAATCGATGATTGTTGAATGTTGAATAGATGGTGATATTTCAGAACTAACCTATTTCAAGCTCCATGTAGTTTTTCCCTGTCTTTATTTTCAGTTCTCATAGCCTCAACAGAGGTTAACTACATTGTTTGTGGATTGATGCTTGCTCTGGTTGTTTAAGAATGGGTTTGGGATTATACTCTAATGGTGACCATGATTCCACCATAACTTCAGCTAGCAAGTGTGGTATTAAATAAAAAAAAAACAATATAAAAATATACTGTCAAACTTGTTTTTTTTTATTTCGATCAGTATGTCTTCCTATACATAAATGTGATAGAATACTATTGTGCCTTAATGATAAAGAAGAAATCTGGGAAGATTTGTTTGAACTAGTGCAAAGTGAAGTGAACTGAATTAGAAGAATAATTTATACAATGATTATATTCTAAAGTTAAATGACTTCGAAAGACTTAAGAATTCTGATCAGTAAAATGACCAATCAAGATTCTAGAAGACAAAAAAAAAAAGAAATATTCTGCCTTCTAAGAGGTAGAAGACTGATCATAAAATTTAACTTGTGGGGGAGGGAGGACCGTGGCCACTTTAAAAATTTGTTTTGCTTGACTATTCATTTATAAAATAACTATTCTGGTTTTTTTTTTCTTTCTCAGTTATGGGGCAGGGGCAACGATAAGAACTTTTGCTAATTGAAAAAATTTAATTTCAAAAGGAGATGTGTTTTCTCAATTTCTGTACCCCAGTTGTTGTCTTGTATATATTCACAATATATTGGGTGTATTTAGGTGTTTGTTTGTACACATAGGCATACACACACACACACACACACACACACACACACACACACAAACATTTCTTCACATTTCCTGGTGCTGTCTACTTTACATTAATTCATATAAGTCTTCCTTTGGTTTTTCTGAATTCTCCATATGACAATTTGTTTAGTCATTCCTTGACTAACAGGCATCAATTTTAATTCAAGTTATTTACCACCACAAATTATGCAACTATGAATATTTTAGTATATATAAGACTTTTCTGTCTTTGACATCCTTGAGTTATATATCTAAGTAGTGAGATCAGCATTTTAGTCCCTTTCTTAGTATAGTTTATTGCTCTTCAAAATTATGGAACCAACTCTTAGCTCTATCAATTAGAGGCTTGTTTTTTGATAGCTTTTCCAATATTGACCATTTTTATCTTTCTAATCTTTGCCAATATTTTGGGTATGAGGTGAAAACTCAAGAATTTTTTGTAATTTGCAAGAATTTTGTAATTTCCTCTTTTTATTAGTTATATGGAACAATTTTTCATATAATTCTTAAAAGCTTATAATACTTTTGAGAACTGTTAATATCATTTGAATATCAATGAATAATGCTTGGACATCTAGATTTTTACTATTTCCTTATATGTCTTGGATATCAGACCCTTATTAGAGATATTTGGTGTAAATATTTTTCCCAAAAAACATTTGATCTTCCATATGTTCAAAAAGTCTTTTCGATTTAATGAAATTGTAATCATTTATTTTATCTTTTGTGATTCTTTTTCTCTCAGTGCAACTGATTTCATAGTTTTCGAATTTTTTAATAATGTGACCTTTTATATTTTGATCATTTGTCCATGTTGAACTTATTGGTATTTATAACAAAAAACATTGGTTTAAACCTAATTTCTACCAATCTGCTTTCAATTTCATGTCATGGGGAAAGGAATTTGTATCCCCAAATAACTTTTATGTTCTTGGGTTTATCAAGCACTGGGTTGCTGCAACAAGAAAGATTTATTAAATATATATAATTATTCTTCATATATTCATTTTGCAAAAGATATAACCATGGCTTTCAAGGAGTTGGTAGGGGAGACAAGCAAATATTCAAATAACTGCAATAAGCAATATTTAATTAAAAGGGCACAGAAGAAGATCAAATGTAATGGTTTTTAAAAATGGGAGTCAGAAAAGATCAGTTATAGCTAGGGGAATAGTGATGGCCTCATAAAGAAGGTGGCATTTAACCTCAGTCTACAAGAAGAAAGAAAGGCTATATTGATGATTTAAGATGTTGGAGAAGAGCCTTCTAGGAATTATAAAAGGCCTAGAGGAAAAGCAATGTGAGTGAGGGATAGTTAGTTGGCAAGTTTGACTGAAATACAGTATTAGAGTACATGAAGGGAACTAACAATGTAATAAAATTGAAATTGTGTGAAATTGTGGCATAAACTGGAAATCGGATAGAGACTTAAGGGAGTGAACAATACTTAAGATCAGCAAATCAATTAAAAATATTTTTTAGCAAGAAATAAGACTCCTTCAGCGAAACCATTTTCATACATATCATTTTTCTACCCCAATTTTCTCCTCCCCATAATCCCCAATTCACTTTTTCACAGGTTTTCTCCTCAATATCTGTGATCTTTTAAGATGACTATTCAAAACAAAATGAATGAATGAAAAACATTTATTAAACACTTAGTATAATCAAAATACAAACAGAAAAGCAAGACAATTCCTGTTCTTAAGGAGCTCACATTCTAGCAGGAGGGAGACAGAAAATATAGTAGGTTTCAGCTATGAGTCAAATGGCAAGGTTCAGGGGTCCTCAGCGTATGGAGGCAAAGTCTTTGGTAATGTATTAGTGTCATTTCCATTGGTGGAACAATATCCATTTCTGATACTGAACCATTTCACAGTGTTAAGCACTTTAATAGGGAATTTTTTTTTTACTCTCCAATAACTCCTGGGAGAAAGAGGAATATATTTTTGAGAACATGTAATATGTTGGGTTTTCTTTCATTGTAGCTATATTGGAATTCCCCTGGAAGCACATTGGTAGACTGATCTAGGTACAAATAATTGTTCAGGTTTGAATTCCATTACCCCATTTAAAAATAAAACAAAACAAAGCATTGTTAATAAGCGGTGACTCTCCCAAAGTAGATTTTGCCACTTTGTGAAAATTTTTCAGTTTTTCATATTAATCATTAGCCAGTTTAAACAGTCATAATTGTCAAACTCATCTTCTATGGCAAAGTAGATTGCACTTCTCTCACTCTAACCATGAACCACATAGTTTGGGGACTCCAAATGTAAGTAGGATCAGTATGGATTAGCAACAAAGAAAGCTTATCAGTGGCCACATAAGCCCTTGCAACCAAAAGTCAACTCAGTCCTAGATCTTCCCTAATTCATTATCCCCACTCTTTCCTTCCTTTCTATGGCATCTTTCCTTTATTTTTGGCACTGAATTTAGAGTCAGATAAGTTTTAGTCCTCTTCTAAATCTTGTTACATATGTGACCTTGGACAAATCATTTTATCATTTTAGGCCTTGGTTATCTCATCTGTAAAATGAAAATATTAAATAGATTGACCTTCAAGGTCACTTCTAGCTATAAAGCTATGATCATAAATCTCTTCTTCTTAGACTCCTTCTATCTTTGGCATTCACTGAAATCTAGATTACTCTAGAAGCTATAACTCTTGGCATACTCTCTAAGACTATCCTTCTTTAACATTCATTCCAGTTATTCAGATCTTGTCATCATCTATGAACCTCTGAGTCATTCTGCTTACTCTCAATACTTCGTGCCTGATTCACCATCATTTTCTTAACTTCAATATCTATTCCCTTTGAACACCCAACTTCTTCTTTCACCCTCACCATGCCTCTAGTCTACCTCTTACCCAAACCACAGAAGTGTTCATGCCTTAGTTGTCCTTCTTATGATCTACGTTATCCTGACCTTCCCCTAACTTAACTGAATTTGTACCAGGTGTCAGAATGACTAATGACAGCTATAGATAGGTGACTCGCAGAAGAAAAAATAGTCCTATATTTTTTCTGCTCTAATCTAACGTAACGTGCCTTCCCACAAAAATCTCAATTTTCACACAGAAGGAAAAAATAGTCCTATATTCTTTTCTGTTCTAATCTAACATAACGTGCCTTCCCACAAAAATCTCAATTTTCAATATTATTAGAAACATTTCAGTTTCTAAGTGTACTCACAACTGAGAAATTCTTTCTGATGTCTAACTTTAATCTCTTCTGATGAAATACAATACTAGGGACCTATGAAAATAAAGATCCAATCCAAATTCAGCTCATGATTAAGTATAAAAAGGTACAATTCAAGCATAATATTCTGTTTTCCCTAGCACTCATTTTTCCAAAGTAGAAGGAATCCATATTCCTAATGAAATGACAGACACTTAGAAGAGGAAATTTTGCCAAGAAACATGTTACTGATTATTTTTTATTTGTTTTGTCTTTGTCTTTATTTCAATTTGGTGACAAAACCTGCCTCTAAATTATTTTGTCATATAATAATTTGGAATTTAGCTAAAGAGGAAAAAAAAAGCAAACTCCATGAGTATTCTTTCCTTATTCATACTTACTTTTGCTCAAATAATTACCCACTTGAAACAATCACCCAGTTGTCACATAAGGCAAAGTTGAATATTTCTTAAAAGGCTTACATGATATGAGAATCACTTATTTTTAAGTGCATTGCATCTGTTTTTCCAAGCAGAAAGATAATTTTGTTATTTTAGGCAATTTTGCAATTCTGGTTAGACTCATGTCTAAAACTCATGCTTTGTTTAATGTTTTTTGTGTATAACCAAGGAAAGTAGATCAGAATGTACTGCAACTCTGTCCACTCAGTTTTAATGATCCACTTGGCATTATAAAAAAGGAGGAAAATGCTTTGTTATCCTTCATTCTGGCAAAAATGTGTATTGAGTATACACTTTGTGTGTGATGTTGGATATACAAAACTGAATAATGTGGCGGATAAGCAACTACTCCTTTAGATTTATTCAATCTAAATTTAAGCAAATGTGTGTACAACAAATTTATACAAATGTACACAAATAGCTATAATACAAAACAGTATAGAGTTCATGTGTTGCAACAAGTAAAATACAATAGGACTTCAGAGGGAGATATCCATTTTTATAGAGCTTCATGTAGAAGGCAAGAGTGGAATGAGACCTTGAAAAATGGGTAGAATTTTGGTAGAAGTCAGTGGGGAAATATATTCCAAACAGGAAATAGCAGGAGTGAAAGTTCTAAGATTAGATTCTCTAGTTAAAATTAGATGCTACACAATGACAGTGGATTCAGTCAGTACAAACTCAGCAGCATGTGAGTAGGAATGAAGGCAGCATACAGCAGGAGAAATCTAGGGTTGGGGTTTGTTTGTCAAGGGGTGATCAAATATGTGACCAGGGATTCAAAAGTACAGGATATTGTGAGTTAGTACTGAGGGATACAGGGATTGGAAATCCCTTTGAGGAGGTTTAGAAGTGGGGTAGGGACAGTTAGGTGGTCCTGTTAGGTGGTGCAATGGATAGAGCACTACCTTTGGAATCTGGAGAACCTGAGTTCAAAAGCAGCCTCTATTGACACTAACTGAGTGAGCCTGGGAAAGTCACTTAACTCCAATTGTGAAGGAAGGAAGGAAGGAAGGAAGGAAGGAAGGAAGGAAGGAAGGAAGGAAGGAAGGAAGGAAGGAAGGAAGGAAGGAAGGAAGGAAGGAAGGAAGGTAAAAGGAGTGAGGCATAGGGAGAGATGGAAAAATAAAATTATGTTCAGATGATGGAAATTCAGAGACCTTTATCATGGAAATAGAATAAATTGAGATACTGGGAAGATGCAGTATTGATGTGTATTTCTGTGCAGGTTGAAATTCTCCTAATGAGAAAGAAAGGATTGGAATGGAGAGTCAGACTGTGAGCCAGGCAAAGACTCATTCAGAAAGGAGGAAAATGATGGATGCTATAATATGAATTAGATGATAAATTTGGATTGACC
Organism: Macrotis lagotis; assembly: GCF_037893015.1. NCBI lineage: Eukaryota > Metazoa > Chordata > Mammalia > Peramelemorphia > Peramelidae > Macrotis > Macrotis lagotis. Next base: position 138,049,730 of record NC_133662.1, on the reverse strand, counting down.
AAACCTCAAAGGAGGAGAGGTTACTGCTCAGAGATCTTACTAGAGCAGCAAGAAGAAGCAAGAAGTTTCAGTGCCATCTTGCCCAAAGTATCAGCATAGAAGGGAAAAAATGGTCAAGGATACAATGTCATCAAAAGAGAACCAAATCTCAATGAATGCCAAAAAATAAAAGGAATAAAAATAGAAAAAGTTTAAAAAGAAAGTAATACTTGTTCAGGAAAACTTAGGCATCTTCTTACCTGGTGTCCTATTACTAATCTCTCAGACACTTTCATTTCTGTGATTCTAGGAACCTAGGGAAGTGAGTTGCACATTGGTAATAATACTTCTCTGTTCTTCCTCTTGAGGACAGATAAATAGCAACCTATTTTATTTTAGAATGTTAGGGTTTCTAGTGATCACCTGTCCTTGTTAAAACTTCTGTCCAGTGAAACATCTCACTCTATGAATAATTATTTCATTAACCATGTGAAAGAACTTATTAATGTCACACCCCTAGCCTAAATAAAAGTAATCTTTTCTATAGATCTGATCTGCAGGCACATGTGTAGTTTCCTCTGCACTCAGTAAGATAATAGTGTAAAGCTGCTTATGAGATTTAAAAATGAGAAAAAATTAGGTATTTTTGTGACACCTCACTGTCCATCAGCTGTTACTCATTCTCTTTTTTAGAGACTTTCCATAAGTAAGTTATTTACCTATAGCTTGAATTGGAAGAGAACTTAGTGAAGATTTCAACCAATCCCCTAATTGTGCAAATGTATAAACTGCAATTAAGAGTTTATTAACTTGCCCAAGGTTATGCAGATATAACAAAGTAACAAAGACATTCCAGCATAGGTCTTTTGATTTTAAATCTAATGCTTTCTGCTATATCATTATATTCTTTTCTATTCATTCTCTTAGTTTACCATGGTAAGAATAATATATCCTTTTAAAAATATTATTGATTTTTTTAAACATTGGAAGTATAGTTATTTAAACAAAACAAAATTAAACAAAACAAAAATCCTAACACTGGTCTCAGATAATCATATAAGTCTCATTCTATGTCTATGTCCTAGCAAAAGGAAAGAGATGTTTCTCATAATCAATCCTCTAGACTGCTTTGATTTCCATCTGGAATCAAGGTTAATTAGGTTCATCAACATCTTGATAAAACTGATTTATACTTACATTTATGTGTATATGTGTGTGTGTATGTATGTGTATACAGGAAACCATTTCCTTTTTTTATTTATGGACATATATAAATAGCAAAGTTGTTAGCAATTTTAATAAGAAGATGAAAATTCAGAGTTGAACTAAAATTCCCCACAGATATATTTCAGATTTTCTGAATATTTTTGTCATTATCTCAATTGATTGTGTCTATACAGAGCAAAAAAAAAATGATACATTTACACCATTTTTAAAATCATTTAGGCAAAAACTCTACTACTGAAGAAAAATTGACATTTAAAACTTTTTTAATTATTAAGATTAGATGAGTACATTCATTTAGTTCAATGACCCCTGCTTATGGTACACATAGAATTAGGTTGGTTTTTGTTTGTTTGGTTTTTTCTTTTTTTTTTTTTTAGGTTTTTGCAAGGAAAATACGGTTAAGTGGCTTGCCCAAGGCCACACAGCTAGGTAATTGTTAAGTGTCTGAGACCGGATTTGAACCCAGGTACTCCTGACTCCAGGGCCGGTGCTCCCCAAATTAGTTTTAAATATATACATTTCTTCAAGATTAGAGAACATTCCCTCTCATTTTTGACAGCAGACACAGAAGAAATAGAGGTAGAAAACACATGCATAGATTTTAAAAGACAATAATATTATTTAAATAATGTGCAAATGGGGGCAGCTAGGTGGCATAGTGGATAAAGCACCGGCCTTGGAGTCAGGAGTACCTGGGTTCAAATCCGGTCTCAGACACTTAACAATTACCTAGCTGTGTGGCCTTGGGCAAGCCACTTAACCCCATTGCCTTGCAAAAATCTTAAAAAAAAAATAATGTGCAAATAATTCTTTAAAGAAATTCTCTGAGAGAAGAGAAAAACATTTATTCTCTTCTCTTTAGGATTTTACTTAAGAATAAAGCTTCTCTTCTGTATTATTTTGATCTTTGAAGACAAATAGCAATCACATTAATACCCAGCAGAAAGATTTTACTTGCAATAGGATCACCAAAAAAAGATACTGATAGGACAATTGACTAAGGTTGATGGTCTCAAATTCATTAACTAATACTGGAGCACATCTTCTATCTATATGAATTCTTCTTTTATACTCTATATGAACTCTGACCTTCCTATTGTGAACTCACATAGCAAACAATGACTTTAGTCAACCTGCAGAAAGGTCAGACCAATGATTATAAACAAAGCAATATTATTAATTCAGTGTAACACAAAGATTAAAAAAAACAAGCTAGAAAATCTTTGGAAAAGACTGAAATTAGAATCCAAAGTTGTAACTGGGCAGCTAGGTGGCACAGTGGATAGAGCACTGACCCTGGAGTCATGTGGATCTGAGTTCAAACTAGGCTTCAGACACTTAATAATTACCTAGCTGTGTGACCTTGGGGAAGTCACTTAAACCCAGTGTCTTGCAAAGAAGAAAAAAGAAATATAGAACAAAAATGAAGAATTGGAAATTAAGGGGATGCCCATCAGTTTTGGTATATGATTGTGATGGTATATTATTATGCTATAAGAAATGAGAAGCAGAATGATTTCAGAAAAAGCTAGAAAGATTATGTGATCTGATAAAAAGTGAAGTGAGCAGAACCAGAAGAACTCTGTATGCTTAACAACAATATTACATGATAAACTGGGAATGACTTAGCTACTTTGATGAGTACAATGATCAAAGATAATTTTGAAGGATTAGAATAAAAAATGCTATCCATCTCCAGGGAAAGAATTAATGTAATATAAATACAGATTGATGCATAATTTTTTCACTTTATTTTTCTTGTTCAATTTTGCAGCATAGCTAACATGGAGATATATAATTTTTATGATTTAACATATGTAATTGAGATTATTTTTCTTGTCTTCACAATGCATGAGAGGGTATGAGGGAGAACAAATATTTGGAACGACATTTTAAAGAAATTAATGTCAAAATAATTAATTAATAATTTTTAAGAAGTCTAGAAATAAATGGATCTTTCCTAATAATATGTATCTAAAATGAAGAATTGATATTATATGGATTAAAACAGGCACATTATCATCACTATTATTTGATATAATATCAGAAATCCAAGTCATATAAATTGAACCAGAAAAGAAATTTGAAGGAATAAGCATAGACAAAAAGAGAATTATCACTTTTTGCCAACAATACAATGGAAACTTGAGAGAACCCTAAAGAATCAACTAAAAAAATTTAAATAATAACTTTGGAAAAATAAGAGAATATAATTTAGAACCACAAAAATCTACAGCTTCTCTGTATCTTAGCAACAACTTTCAGCAAGAAGAAGTAGAAAAATAAATTTGAGTCAAATAACTACAGAATATGTAAAATATTTGAGAGGCTACCTACCAGGGTTACCAAGAAACTATGTGAATACAATTACAAAGCAGGCTTTTCAGAAATATAAATACTTATTGTTGATCCATTTCAATAAAATAAAAACTTAAATAAGCAAGTTACTTATTAAGTACAATATCAATGAAATTATTATATTGCCTTCAAAAACTAGGGGGAAAAATCAAAATTTAACTGGAAGGAAAGAATCCACATATCTTATGGGAAATAATGGAAAGGAACAGGCACAGAAGCATCAAATCTAAACTACTACAAAACAGGAATCAATTTAAAAAATATTATTGGATAAGAAATGGAATACCTAATGAATAAAATAAATTCGGTACATAAGATCCAGAAGAAATTGAATGAAGTAGCATAGTGTTCAATAAACCTAAGGACAATGAGATAAGGGGTCATTATTTGATAGGTATTTCTGGGAAAATTGAAAGGCAGTCTGTGGAAAAATTAGACTTAGAACTTTCATACTATATATCATAGAAAGCTCCAAATGGATTTATGACCTATATATAAAAAAGATCATACCATAAATAAATTAGAGATTCAGGAAAGAGATAACTTCTACAACTATGGACAGAGGAACAGTACAGGAATAAACAAGGGATATAGTTAATTACAGGAAATAAACTGGATAATTTTGATTATATAAACAGAAATTATGTAAAACAGAAAAAATTTTAAACAAAGAAAATCATTAGCATTACTAGGGAAGCAACTAAGAATGTAGTAATCTTTGAAGAAACTTTGCAGATAAAGGCTTGTTCCCCAAACTATATAGAAAATTAATTTAAATATATAAGAACAAGAGCCATTTCCCAATAAATAAAAGCTCTAGGAAGATGACTAGGCAGTTCTCAAACAATGAAATTTAATCTATCAATAATTACATGCAAAAAAATGCTCCAAATCATGAGTAATGTAATACTTGTAAAAGAGAGCCTAGTCCTTAGGGAAATAACCAAAATGCCCTTCCTGTTAAAACCCTCTTACATGGATATTTGGTAAGTCTTCTTCCAGGGAAATATAAGGTATTCCATGACTGTTCCCTGTCTTCATATTATGGGACAAGAAGGGTTTTTTGATTAGTTTATAAGCCAGAACTCAAAAAAATCCCCCAATAAATTGTCCTTTATCTCTTTTTCCTCCCTAGCTGAGTTGAATGAGGAGCAAAAATTGTTATGGGCCTCTGGGAGGGAAAGGGGCTTTGGAATCGTTCTCAGATGGTTGCCAGGAAATAATGCAGCTTCACTTACATATTCATGAAAGGAACTTACACAGGATGTGAAGAGATTATATCAGGCAAAACATACTACCATGCTCCAAAGAATTGGGATTTAATTGCCCAGTACCCCCTTATGCTAATAATTAGAAAATGCAAATTTAAACAGCTTTTATATTCCACCTAATATCCATCGGATTTACAAAAATGACAAAAAAGGAAAATGACAATTGTTGGGGAAGCTATGAATAGGCAAACACACTAAATACAAGAATACTCCTTTTTGTTTTAGGAAAGAATTGGAAGTTTTTCCTTAAACTAATCTAGAGGCATAGAATATGAACAATCAGTATATATAGATTTGTTTTTTACCTGACTATACCTATTTATTTCAAGTGAAGGCTTTTATTTTTACTTTGGGGAATAGGGATAAAATAGTGATTGTCATACTAGGAAAAAAAGAAAAGAATTTGAGCCAATCAATTTAAAAGACAAAAGAAATTTCAGAAGGGGACACAAAGAGAGGAAGTTAGATCAGACAAAGTAAATTTGAATTTTATGGGAAAAATCTCCACATGGTTAGGAAAAAATAAATGATATATAATAAAAGTCTATGGCTTCATATGCAATCATATTTTATTTCTTTAATTTTGTTAAAATGTTCATTTTGTTGATATTTATAAAGTTCATATTTAAATAAAAAAGGAAAAATTTAAAAGAATAATATCAGAAGCCAAAAATCAATCAAAAAGCATTTATTAAGAATTAACTATATGTTGGGTCTACAAAAGCAAGCAGAATGAAACTCATGGAGTTTACATTCTAATGAGGAAAGACATAAAAGAGGGAAATACAAGAAAGATATCTACAGGAAATCCCAGGGAAAATCCATGAATTATGAATCAGTCAATAAACATTTATTGTTGTTGTTCAGCATGTCCTACTCTTTGTGACACTATGAATTATACTATCTATGGTTTTCTTGGCAAACATATTGGAGTGATTAATCATTTCCTTCTCCAGTAGATTAAGGCACAAAGAAGTTAACTGACTTGTCCAGAATCACACTCAGCTGGGAAGTGTCTGAGGCTGGATTCAAACTCAGATCTTCCTGATTCCAAATTCTGTGCTCTATGTGCTCTATCCACTGAGTTATGTAGTTGATTTCTACAGATCAGGCTAAGCACTAAGGATGCAAAAAAGAGGTTTACAGCTACTAAAGGAGACAACATGCAAACAGATATATAAAAAGCAGGCTATATAAGAAACAATTAATAAGGAAGGTATTGGAATAAGAGGGGAAGGCTTCCTGTAGAGATTTAATTGGGACTGAAAAAAAAAGGAGATAAGTAGTGAGAGTGGAGAAGGGAGAGCATTCCAGACATAAGGAAGAACTAGAGAGAATTATCAGAGGAAAGAGATGGATGAAATGTTTGAATAAATTATATTATATGATATAATGAAGTACTATGTATCTACGAGAAATTATTAAAGTGATTATTTCAGAGAAACCTGGAAAGACTTGAATGGATTAATGTAGAGCAAAGAAAACTGAATCATTTATATTATAATATTATATTATAATAACACAAAAATAAGAATTCTGATCTATGCCATGATCAACTATGATTCCAAAGCGTTCATAATAAGGAATGATACTCACCTCCTGAAGGAGAAATATTTCTCCTGAAGGAGAAATATTCAGAATGAGACACATGATTTTGGGCATAATCAACTTGAAAATTTGTTTGCTAAAGAATGCATATTTTTATAAAGATTTTGTTTTTCTTTTTTGGGTGACTATGAGGACTGTTAAAAGTGACCTCACATGGATGAAGTTAAAAATCCAGAACCCTATCAAGGCCCTCACCCAAAAGACTGTAGCATATTTTAATGCTGGCATCAACATTAAGTTTGATCATTAACTACAAGTTTTATCACCAACTCCATTTCCTCCAGAATTGATTACTTCTCTTATGGCATCAAGTTGGTAGACTCTTAATTAAGTATTTATTTTTCTGGATATTGAGGTAGGATTTGAGGAAAAGTGTAAATAATGTAATTACCTATTTATTTTCCCAATTTGGTCTCAATTAAATATTTTCCTATTTGATTTGTTACTTCTGTGAGGTCTGTTTATATACATTATGTGTTGGAATATCTAAAATGTATTTGCATCATTAGGTTTATTCAAACTATCCCAGAACCCCAAGTAGCAAAGGATTTGAAAATTGAATAAGGACCTGGTTACACAAAAGGACAAATAAATGCATGAGACATTTCAAAATAATATTTAATAGTATTTGGCAACTAATTTAATAAAATAGGAAAAAGGGATAAGGGTAATCATCCCCTAGACAGAAAAAGGGAACCATGCACAGGAAGTTAATCAGTAGGGAGAGATGATGGATTTTGTTTTAGATTTGGCTTTTGCAGCAATAGCAGGGTCTTTTTTTAAATGGAAATGTCCATTTGGAAGTTGAAAATATGGAATAAGTATCCTAGCAATCTTTCCCAAAGAGCAACTCTAACTGACAATGAAATTCAAGGTAATGTCTGCCTGAGCAATCAGAGAGAACAATTTCCAAGATTCTACCACACTTTTGAAAATGTTCCAGACCTTAAGAATCAGTAAAAATACTAATCTTTAGGAATTCAAACTCCCAAAGCAGCTTCAAATTAAAGTTGCACAAATGAGAAGAATTACAGTTCATATTGTTTAAAATAACCCCCTATGAGAATGCCTTTTTTTTTGGAAACTCAGTCACTACATTATTCTTCCCTTGCTTATGTTGAGAACAAGAGCCTTAAGACCAGATATACTTTATCCTACAGAGACAGAATGAAGTGCAATTTAACTTGTTTAGTAACCAGTTGGATAGAGTTTTTCATAAAGTCTTTTTAAAAATGTAATGTCTGTTCACTAGTCAATATTTTCTCCTCTTATAATCCTCATTTTCCTTCAAGTACCTCCTCCAGAGGTCTTTTCTGATCCCCTCCATATGTTCTTTCCAACCTCATCCCCAACAATTTTGTATTTATTTTATTTATGCATGTTGTCTCCCCAGGTAAAATGTAAATTCCTGAGGGGAGGAACTATTTTATCTTTGTATTTTTAACCTTCTTTTTACCAAGTACCTGGTATAGTATTGGGCACATTGCTATTGTTGTTCTTGGTTCTCCAGTTGGACCAGTGAGACCAGAATGATGCCTTGACTTGGAACTATATTGGATCTAAGTGAGGTCAAACTGCACAAAGTCATCAGCCTCACTCTTTTCCACAGTCATCGAAGTCTAGTGGCAAGAAATAAGTCAAAATGATTGGCAATGGCCCATTGGGCATAGAGGGGTGCTTAATAAATGATTGTATATTTATTGATTGACTGGTCTTCAAAAGGTAATTAGTGTTGTACATTGAACTTGGAATCAAGAGACCTGGCAGAAATTCTTGACTGATGCTTTTTCATTGATGACCCTTTCATATCTAGACTTTCTACCCTGTAAAAGAAGGATAGTAATTCTCTTATTCCCTATCTCTTGGAGTCATTATGGAGAAAGTGTTCTTTGAAACTTAAAATCATGAAAACAGTTGCTGTTTTGTTGTCATCTATGATCCTGGTTTAAAAAATAAATAACAGTATAGTGACACTTAATATGCCATTGTATATATATATATGTGTGTATATATATATATATATATATATATATATATATGTATTTGGGGGCCGAGGGCAATGAAAAATCAATTAGTTAGAATATGGCACCAATGTATATAAAAATTTAGATTTATTTAGGCCAATAAACCAAACTTAGTTTCATAATTATAACTTATACTCATAACCATAGTGTGTCAGTAAATTTTTAGCAATCAACTCTCTGAAGGGAAAAAATATACACAACATTTTAAAATTTAATTTATAATCTTAACAGTTTACCTATCACCTTTCTTTAGTCTAGATAATAAAAAAATCAATCCATAATTTATGGCATTTGCTAATTTTGAATTATAAATGCTCACAATGAAAATGTAACAACCGATTCTCAACTGAGCTAGTTGGTAGAAGCTGGTGTTTCCAATAGACCAATAACCCTAAACCATTCATTTTAAAATTATCATTCAGTAAATAAACATTTGTTAAACACCTCTTAAGATCCAAACATTATATTCAGTCAGATATATAAAAAGATAGTTCCTGCCCTCAAGGGGTTCACAATTTAATAAAGGAGACAACATGCAAACAAATATATACAAATAAACTATATGTAGGATTAATAGGAAATAATTAACAGAAGGAAGACTAAAATTCACTAGAATTAGTGACTTTCCATAAAAAAATGGACTTAAAGGAAGCCAGGGAAATTAATAGACAGAGTTGAGGAGGGAGTTCCAGACTGTTCCAGAGGGATAACCAAAATGCCAGGAGCTGAGAGATGAAGTGTTTATATGTGGAACAGTCAGGAGGTCAATGTCACTGAATCAGATTATGTGCCAGAAGTAAGGTACAAGAAGATTGGAAAAGTAGGAGAGAGAGAGAAGCTTTATTGCAACTATGCATTCTTGGTTTAAGAATTTGGATGGATTTGTACAAACTCATTGCAAGTTTGTGAAAAAAAAAATAGAAATAATGAATAACTCTACAACTCTACCTCACTTAAATCCAATTTACCCATGCAACAAAAGACATCACTTATAACCATTGTTCAATGCCTGTGACAACAGCAGTTCAGACATTCTGGGAGTTGTAGTCACAATCCTGCACACAGACACCCCAGGCCATAGGGTTGTTTCCCCACTGAGAATGTGCTTACCCAACCCTGATCTGATTACCTCAACATGGGCGTTCCCACAGTGCAGTCCAGAAACAAAAAAAATCTATATAAACTTCTTCAAAGAAGATTCCACTCACCATCAGTGCATGGAATGTGCACACACCAATAGACAAAGCAAGATCCAATAGACCTGAAAGACAAATACTTCTTTTTGTAAGCAAACTCAGCAGGTATGGTATCCAAATAGTAGCCCTGAGTGAAACAATGCTGGCAAATGAAGGCCAGCTAAATGAAGTCAGAGCTGGATACATATTTTTTTCTGGAGAGGTCACAGTGAAGGGATTCACTGTGAAGCTGGGGTACTTTGGAATCAAAAGTAATCTAGTCAACATTCTTGAATACCCACCAAAAAGAGTGAATGACAGGCTCATGACAATGAGATTGCCACTTCCAGGAAAATGTCATGCCACCATTATCAGTGCCTATGCTCCCACCATGATGAATGCTGATGAAGTTAAAGAAAAATTTTATGAAAATGTGGAGACCCTTATCATCAATGTATCGAAAGAGGACAAGTTCATAATTCTAGGTGACTAATGCTAGAGTAGACTTAGATTATCGGATATAGCAAGGAGTCCTTGGGAGGAATGGAACTGGAAATAGCAACAGCAATGATCACCTACTATGGAAGATTTGCATCTCATGACCTCATTACAAGCACTGTCTTCTGTTTACCTAAAAGCAACAAAACTTCCTAGTAAGTATTGGCATCTGTTAGATTATGTGATTGTAAGGAGAAGAGCTAAACAAAATATGAGAGTGACAAAGGCAATGTGCTGGACTGATCACAGATCTATCATCTCTAAGCTAAATATTCACATTCAGCCAAAGTGGCTGCCCCAAGGCAAAATGGATACTAGAAGAATTAATGTCAAGAGATTAGAGTGTCTCTCTGAGCAGGAAGTTTGTTGCTAAAACTTGGATGGAAAACTGAGCCAACACCATAGTTGGCAACAGTGGAGCAGAAAAGGAGTGGGCAGATTTCAGAGATCTGATACACAGCATTGCATTTCCTCATCTGGGCCAGAACACTCGCTAACACCAAGACTGGTTTGATGTAAGTGATGGGGAAATACAGAAGCTGCTAAATGTAAAATGACAACTCCACCGAGTTTACCAGCAGGATAATTCATCCATTTCTAAGAAAGCAGTATTTAATTCCATCAAAAGTAAAGTACAAGCGAAGCTTAGAGAGATGCAGGACTCTTGGCTCAAGAAGGAGGCTGATAAAATTCAATTTTTGTAGACAGTAACAAGCCAAAATGCTTTTATGATGTCCTGAAGACTATTTATGGGCCAAAGACACATGGTGCATCTTGAACTACTTGGTGCTCATGGATCCACATTGATTAACAATAGGGTCATGATCTTAGAGAGATGTACTGAACTACTTTCATGGTGTTCTTTTTTTAAAATTTTATTTATTTAAAGTAATGGGATCAAGTGACTTGCCCTAGGTCACACAACTAGGCAATTATTAAGTGCCTGAGGCTGGATTTAAACTTGGGTCCTCCTGACTCCAGAGCCAGTTCTCTATCCACTGTACTACCTAGCTGCCCCCTATAGTGTTCTTAACAGACCATCATCAATCAATGTAGAAACCATTGACCATTTACCTCAAACTGAAATCAATCAGTCACTGCCAAAGTTCCAACTGAAGAGGAGATTTTGAATGCCATTAGACTCCTTTCAAGTGGCAAAGTCTCTGGTGATGATTCCATTCAATCTGAGGTCCACAAAGTTGAGGGTCCATTGCTCATCCAAAAACTGATTGAAATTTTCCAGGTTATATGTGATGAAGAGATTATTTCCCCCAAGAATTCAAGGATACCTCCATTGTCCATCTCTATAAAGGTAAAGGGAATAGATCATCCTATGACAATCACAGGGGTATTTCTCTTTTAGTCATTGCTGGTAAGATTGTTGTTAGAGTCTTTCCCAATGTGCTGATCCTTCATCTGGAAGATGGGCACCTCCCTGAGAGTGAGTATGGTTTCAAAAAGCGTTGAGGAACAGTTTGCTGCCTGACAACTCCAGGAAAAATGCCAGGAACAGAAGAGAGGTCTGTATACAACATTTGTAGATCTGACCAAAGCCTTGATACCATCAGTCATGAGAATTTATGAAAAACTATGTCAAAATTTGGTTGCCCAGAGAAGTTAATCAGCATTATATATCAATTTCATGATGACATACTTGCCTGGGTTCTGGATAATGGACAATGCTCTAGAGATTTCCCAGTCATCAATGGAGTAAAACAAGGATGTGTCTTTGCTCCCATACTTTTTAGCATGATATTTTGAGCCATGTTATCAAACACCTTCACTGAGGATGAACATGGCCTCGAGGTCAGCTATCACAATGATGGCAAATTCTTCAATTTGAAAAGGTTTCAAGTCAAGCCCAAAGTGGAGGGAGTGTTGGTGCATGAACCTCTGTTGGTAGATGATTATGAATTCAATGCAGCCTCTAAAGCTGAGAAGCAACAAAGCAGGGATCAATTCTCTACTGCTTGTACTAATTTTGGTCTAACAATTAACAGCAAGAAAACACAGATGCTCCTTCAACCAGCATCACACCATCTATATACATCATCAGTTGATCACCCATCAATTACAGCAAATGGAGAAGTTTTGAGTACTGTGGATAAGTTTGCTTACCTTGGCAGTGTCCTTTCTATGGGAGGAACATGATGACAATGAAGTTGGCATATGCATTGTCAGAGCTAGCTCTATATTTGGGAGGCGCCAAAAGAAAGTGTGGGACAGAAGAGGTTATTGAGTTGACTACCAAACTGAAGATCTACAGAGCTGAAGATCTACCTCATTCCTATATTCCTGTGAAACCTAGACAGTCCTACCAGTGCCATATCAGGAAACTGAATCACTTCCATTTAAATTATCTTAGGAAGATTCTAAACCTCACCTGCCAGGAGAAGTTACCAGACACTGGAGGGCCTTTCCTGAACTGCACTACCTAGCATTCCAACATTACTGCAGAGTGTGTAACCACAATAGGCTGGACACATTGTTAGAATGTAGGATGTATGTTTGTCCAATAAATTATTTTATGGGGATCTCACACAGGGTAAGTGCTCACAAGGAGGTCAGAAGAAGTGATATGGGGACACTCTGAAGGTCTCATTGAGGAACTTTAGAACTGATTGCACAGCATGGGAAACACTGCACAAGACTGCCTAGCATGGAGTGACCTCAACAGTAGTGGTGCTACATTCTATGAGGAAGGCAGAATTGAAGTAGTTCAAAGGAAACATGACATATATAAGTTTAGAGTACCCACCCAGGTGTTCACATGAACTATTTGTGCCAACTTGTGGTAGAGTATTCTGAGTTCCTAATGGTCTGATCAGTCACAGTCAGACATAGTCATTTTGGTCTTCTTCAAAAGTAAAAGACAAAAGGGCAGCTAGGTGGCGTAGTGGATAAAGCACTGGCCCTGGAGTCAGGAGTAGCTGGGTTCAAAGCCGGTATCAGACACTTAATAATTACCTAGCTGTGTGGCCTTGGGCAAGCCACTTAACCCCGTTTGCATTGCAAAAAAAACTTAAAAAAAAAAAGTAAAAGACAAGAACCAACCAACCAATATGGAAATGTGTCAAACGTGATTGTGTGTGTGTGTGTGTGTGTGTGTGAATTAAAAATGTTAGGCCCATATTGGCCATGTCTAAAACAATGTCTCAGTCTGCATATTTAGTCCATCTCTTTGTCTAAAGGTGTGTAGTGCTCTTCATCATTTGTGTTCTGAAAACACTGATGGTCACTACATTGATCTAAATACTTAAATCTTTCAAAATTGCTTGGTTTTACAATATTATAGTACAGTCATTATGGTATAAATTGTACTCTTGATTCTGCTCATTTTATCCTGAAATAAATAGTTCATATAAATCTTCCCATACTTCCCTGAAACCATCCCACTCCTTTCCCATCAATAATTTATTATATTCATATAACATGATTCTGTTCAACTGTTCCCCAATTCATGGGTACCCCTTTAAATTCTCAGTCTTTATCAATATAAAAAGAGCTTTTATAAACATTTTTGAACATACAGGGCCTTTTTCTGTTGCTTTTATCTCTTTGGGGTATAGATCTAATTACTGAACCAAAAGATATGCAGAGTTTGGCAACTTTGGGGACATAGGCCCAAACTGGTTTCCAGAATGATTGTACCATTTTACAACTCTACCAATAGTGTATCAATGTGTCTTTTTCTCTCTTTGTCATTCTCTCTCTTTTTCTTTTCTTTTCTTTCTTTTTTTTTTTGCCTATCTGATGGGTATGAGATAGAATCTCAGAGTTGTTTTGGTATGCATTTTTTAAATTATTTGTGATTTATAATTTTTCATATGACAATAAATTTCTTCCCTTGAGAACTATCTGTTCATATTCTTTTATCATTTATCATCTGAGAAATGAACCTTATTCTTATAAATTTGAATCAATTCTATATATATTTTGGAAATGAGACCTAATCTGAGAAACTTTTGGCAAAGTATTTTTTTAAACTGGTTCTGATTTTAGAGCCACCAGAAATCCTAGAAAAAGAATTTATACTTGATTAGGTTGGCAATAGGAAGTCACTTTAGCTCTGTGAGGCAAAAGTATAGTTTATAAGAAAAAAATTTTTTTTGCTTTTTGCAAGGCAAAGGGTTAAGTGAATTGCCCAAGGTCATACAGCTAGGCAATAAGTGCCTGAGGTCGAATTTGAACTTAGGTCCTCCTGACTCCAAGGCTGTACTCTACCCACTGCACCAGCTAGCTGCCCCTATTTTATAATAAAATTAATCTGACAACAACTATCAGGATGGAATGAATGAATGAAAGAAGTAAGGAAAATTAACTAGGAAATCAAGAATGGTTATTATTATTATTTTTTTTTAGGTTTTTTGCAAGGCAAATGGGGTTAAGTGGCTTGCCCAAGGTCACACAGCTAGGTAATTATTAAGTATCTGAGGCCAGATTTGAACTCAGGTACTCCTGACTCCAGGGCCAGTGCTCTATCCACTGTACCACCTAACCACCCCCATCAAGAATAATTAGTATGATAATTCACATTTCTATAGACATTATCTGTCTCAGTCTTATTTCTAACCTGCTGAAGGACATAAAGAATATGAATAAAGAAGTCCAACATGTCCAGGTCATGGTTTCTTAAGTTGGGTTTTGTGAATTTAAAAAGTATATTTTAATAACTAATTTCAGTATTTTTTCCTTTGCAAATCTATGTAAGTTATACATTTAAAATCATCATTCTGAGAAGAGGTGCATAGGCTTCACCAGATTGCAAAGAAGAGCATGATATTCAAAATAGTTTAAGTACTCCTATTCTAGGTGGTCAAGTTCCCCAAGAACTAAACCCAGTCCTCCAGCATACCTGGGTCCAAAAACAGAATGACCCCATGAACAATACCCAAGAGCAATAAAACTGTGCATTCCCTTTGATCTAACAATACCCAAAGAGATTACAAAAAGGGGGAAAGGACTTACATGTACAAAAATATTTATAGCAGCTCTTGTTGTGGTGGCAAAGAATTGGAAATTGAAGGACACAATCAATTCAGTAATGACTAAACAAGTTGTGGTATATGAATGTAAAGGAATACTGTTGTGCTATAAGAAATGAGGAGGAGGCAGATTTTAGAAAGGCTTACATGAACTGATATAAAGTGAAATGGGCAGAATAAGAAAACCATTGTCATAGTATCCAATAATATGAGATGATTAACCATGAATAACACAGCTCTTCTCAGTTATAGAAGCCAAGTTTATTTCAAAAGTCTTATGATAGAAATTGCTATACACATTCAGAGAA
This sequence comes from Macrotis lagotis, assembly GCF_037893015.1. Lineage (NCBI taxonomy): Eukaryota > Metazoa > Chordata > Mammalia > Peramelemorphia > Peramelidae > Macrotis > Macrotis lagotis. The sequence continues at coordinate 138,034,297 of NC_133662.1, read as the reverse complement.
AGAATTAGTAGTCTTAATTAAAATCAAAGCACAATATTTTCACTTTTTTGTGATTCTTTTGGCCTGTTTTTTCTTTCATAACATGACTAATGTGGAAATATGTTTTACATGGTCGTGTGTACTTAACTTATATTAAATTCTTAACCATCTTAGAGGGAAGATAATTTGAAACTTAAAATTATTTAATGAATATTAAAAATTGTCTTGACATACTATTAAAGTACTATTAAAAACTAAAAAGAAAAAGTACTATTAAAAACAAATTAATTAATAATATTATAAGCCAAAAAAGTGGGGAACTCATAATGGAAAAGGGAGTGGACATGGTTACTTAAGCCCAGCAACTGTGATTGATAGAATAGTACAAATCTTAAATAACAAATTAAAGACACCCGTATTAGCAACCATCAATAATTCAAATTACTCTAAGGTTAACTGTACATACATGATTGGCATATATATATATATATATGATACCAAATAATCTTGATTTTCATTGAGCAAGGATTAATTAAATCCTCTACCTGCAAAATGTTTGGATCAGTAGGTAAATTATTTAAACTGGTTTGCACATTGAGAATGGCAAAATTTTGTTACTGTGGTTATTTTTGTAGTTGTCATTTGTTTTATTTCCTTTTATTTTGCAAACACAGGCATCCTTCTATATTTGTGGGTTTTACATTCCTGGGTTGGTTTTTCAGTTTGTCCAACAACAATTAAATGAGAATTTTGGGAGATGTGCAACATGCTGTGAAAAATTACAGATGACATATGTATATAAAGAAGACTATAAAAAATTTATTAAGTCACAAGTACTATATATTATTAATATATTCTATCATTTACTATCAGAAGTATACATATATAAATTTATTATAAAGTTAAATTTTGTGAAAAGTTTCAATGCTCTAAAGAACTACAAGCTATGTACTCTCTTTGGGAATGCCTCCTCTTTGTCTTTACCATCCAGACTCAGTCACATCAGTTTTCTTCCAAAGTGATCTTTGAATTTTGAGCTTTTCAGAAGGAAATTCATGAAGCAGTTGCTGCAGCTATCCTGGCAGTAGTACAGATTTTGCATAGTATGCAAGATTCTAATTTCAAAAAAACTGAAACTTTCAATGGTTGCAGTATGTTTTACTTATTTTGAGTTAAATAAATATGATCAGAATTATTTAAAAAAATAATGGTTTGACATGCGGCCTAGAGCAATTTCCAGTTTTTCACATTTGAGAGAGTCCTATACCTCTGGTCCATTGAGAATAGCAAAGGATGATTTACATAGTTTGGGTGTTAAGGTATAGCCCAAATATAATAAGATAGACCTATTATTTTGAGTATCCACATATCTTTGGATAATGGTCCAATCCTCCCCTGGCTGTAATGGAAATAAGAAATTTCTTTAGTGTATCTAATGGAAAAAAAAATTAGAGCAGTCAGAAATAATCATCTAGTTTGCTCTTACAAAGCATTTTTTTCTAAAGCTGCAATTCATCACTATTGATGATTTACATCTTAAAATCCATTCTTCCTTTTCATTGCCTTTCTCTTCTTTTCTTCCTATGTATATTTTCCAGTTCATTTTTATTCCCAATTTGTATTTCTCTCATCATTATCATCATCATTTTGATTTATGATTAGGATAACAGGATCACATATTATAGTTGAAAGGCATTTTGGAGGTCCTCTGAATCATCTCCCTCATTTTAAATATGACAAACCTGAAGCAGAGTCCAGTTACATGCCAGAACTTTCATATATACATATATATGTATGTATGTATGTATATGTGTGTGATATATAATATATGTATGTATCTATCTATCTATATATATATATATAGCTATATATATATATATATATAGACAGACCTAGTGACATCAAATCCACTATTTTACCTATTGCATCACTGCCTAGATTTGCATGAAAAAATTGCATCTAAATTATTATTTTCAAAATTATATTTTTATTCAGGGAAAATCTTCCTTCTCTCCCTGTAAGCTCTTCCCCTTTTCCAATTGAGAAAGAAAAAACAACAAAAAACTTCTGTCACAAACATGTAAAGTCAAGGAAAACAAATCCCTTCATTGACAATATCCAAAAGTGTCTCAGTCTGCACTCTGTACTCATCACCTATCCATCAGGAGGTGAATAGATTATCTCATCATGAGTTCTATGGTCAGAATTCCTTAGAGTTTCAAAGCTGTTTGTCTTTACAATATTCTTGTTAGTATATAAACCTTTCTCCTGGTTATGCTTACCTCACTCTGTATCAATTCATATGAATCTTCCCAGGTTTATCTGAAACCACTCCCCCCATCACTATAATCTCTCTCTCTCTCTCTCTCTCTCTCTCTCTCTCTCTCTCTCTCTCTCTCTCTCTCTTTATATATATATATATATATATATATGTATATATATATATATGTGTGTGTGTGTGTATATGTATGTATATATTCACCATTTATCAATATATTTTCCAGCTTTTTATCATTAAACAAAGAGAGCTTTTATAAGCATTTTTGTATCCTCAGTTAGAGTTTGTTTTGCTAATCCCCCACCTCCCTTTTAATATATATTCCATCTAATTCTCTCTTTTCCCTTCTCATTCTCTTATAGTTCTCTATTAGTAGAAATTTATTTCTGCACCCAAATCTGTGAATATATATTTTAGATATCAATTGCTCTCTCAACTCTTTCTCTTTATTTGTATAGCAAAATTATGGAAGATAATTTTCCTTAGATTCAATTCCCCTTCCCTCAATATATTCTTCCTTTCCTCCTTTTTTCCACTCTTCTTTAAGAACCTCAAACATTGAGGCAGCTAGGTGGCACAGTGGATAGAGCACTGACCCTGGAGTCAGGAGGATCTGAGTCCAAATTTGTCCTCAGACACTTAATAATTGCCTTGCTGTATGACCTTGGGCAAGTCACTTAACCCCATTGCCTCAAATAAATAAAAAAAAATTTAAACCTCAAACACACAAAAACTTCACTTGGCTACTACTAGCTAAACACCTATCTCCAGTTACACACACACCTCTATCTCCCTATGGCTACCTTGGATGGAAAATAAATGATTCACTAATGTTTTGTTTTTTGCTTTTTTCCCTTGGACTTCCTTATAATACTCTGATCTATTTGGAGGAGTTGAAATCAGTAGTTTGGTTGTACTTCTGCTATTCGGACATCTTGGCTCCTACAATCAATATTTTTAATTTGTCATACCTCAACATACTTTTACTTTCTTTTTCTCCAACTCATCACTCTTTCAGCTAGGAATTCAAAATCTTGGCTTCCTGACATCAGGCCAGACTCCTAGGTCCTGATATTTCACAGGAAATGCATTTCCTAATTAGAAAGCTATATTCCTATTACATAAAAAACTAAGAAGTATAGATTTCCTATTATCTGACTCCTATTACATTTCCATTGAAGTATAACTGAAATGCCTCTTCTTTTAGTAAGTTTCCTTGATAACCTCAGTTTGATATAAATCCTGCTTAAGTCACATAGGACCAATGAAAGTAGTCTCCTCCCCAGTTAACTTCTGACTTTGATTGCTTTGATCAACACACTGCCTCCAGAATCCAAAACAGACGCTTGTCTTTGTCAACTAAAGTTCTTCACTACCTTATTCAAGCCACTATTTACAGTCTTAATATTTATTACTACCCCTAAGATAATCTGCAGAGCAGCAAAACTTGCCATTTTGCTCTTCTTTACTTGTGACACTTCAGTTTCTATCTTCATACCTTTGTACTAGTTATTCCCACATCTAGTATGCATAACCTCTTCTGTCCCTTAGAATCTCTCCTTTATTTCAAAATTCTGCTCAAAGACCACCTTCTACAAGAAACCTTTCCTTATCACTTTTAAGTTTAGAAGTTACATTTGAGAATTCTGGGAAGATGGAGGAATAGGGCAGAAAATTCCAAGCTCTCCAGATTTCCTCCAAAAATAAGTCAAATAGCTCCTCAAGGTGGATATAGATCAGCAAAAATAAATAAAAGTTAGAACAGAACATAATCCTCCTGGGGCAACCAAAGAAGACTCAAAGAAAGATCCTAGGATGGAAGTTTGGTTCAATAAAGTATAAATACCTCCAGGCTAGCTCCACAGAAATAGCAATCTGTGAGCCCAGGGGCAGGTGGGGTAGGGGTTACCCTTGTCCTCAGTCACAGGAATTTGGGGAGTCAAGCATCTGGGAGGGTGGAGATTGTGGGAACCTCTGTTGATAAGGAATTCCAGGCCCAGCAGTGCTGTAGAGAAATGGTCCTGGGTGAGAAGGAACCAGAACATGCCTGATGAACATTTACAAGAGAACTGAGCTCTTGCTCTCAGTTCCAGGCCTGGAACTGAAGGCTATAGCCACTAAAGGGTTCTCAGGGAATGAGTATTTCCAGTATAGTGGGACCTTAGCTATTTCTTGAAGAGCAAAGAAGTGCAAAGACTGGGCCCAGGATGAAAGTAAAAAAATAACAGTAAGAAGGCCCTCAGGTCAGATCCAGCATCTTAAGAAAATGACTCCTTGAAAAGAAGAATTGGGCAAGGGGAAGTCAGTGGAGTTAAATAATAAAACAAAATATGAAGAATGAAAACATAAAAAAGAGTGCAAAAGAATGAAAATATAAAAGAGAATGCAAAGTGTCTTATAAGAGAAACAACTGATTTGTATCACCAGAAATAGTTCTGGCGTGTGTCTAAAAATTTGACGAGTCAAGTTGAATAGAGACATACATATGTGACTAACATGTAAGGTCATGATACAGACTCTCTTTTTTTTAGGGGTTTCTTTTTAGGTTGTTTTTTTTTTGGCAAGGCAAATGGGGTTAAGTGGCTTGCCTAAGGCCACACAGCTAGGTAATTACTAAGTGTCTGAGACCAGATTTGAACCCAGGTACTCCTGACTCCAAGGCCGGTGCTTTATCCACTAGGCCACCTAGCCACCCCAATATAGACTCTCTTGTTTTGTTCTTGGATACTCGGACTTATCTCAGGAATGACAGGTTAAAGGAGACCCAGCTGCATAATTTCCTGAGTTAATTTACAATATTTATCCTTATAAATCTGCAAACTTCCTTATCAGAAAAGCCTCCTAAAAATACTTCCAGACACCACAGAATGTCTCAAGTCAGGGTTCACTGGAGAACCAACAAATCCATTTAATGAGCAAGAATACATACTTATCTCTGGTGGCAACTGTCACCAAAAATATGTGTAAATCACTCTCAGGAGCTGGCCCTCAATGGATTTGCATAACAAATTAAGAATAGAAATCACAAGAATAATCTGACTTACCTGAAAGCTACACTCAAAAAAGAATCTTGATCCAATAATACAAGAAATAATTAAAGAAAATTGTTCTGAAGTGATAAGGACAATAGGGGAAAGTTGAAATCATCACCTGAAGTGATCTAGGAGGAAACATACAGGAATGTCATTACAATGACAATGTTTGTCCTTCATTTTTGAAGAAGACCATGCCATCAGGTAGGTGATGCCATGACAAGCATATGAATTGTATTTGTGTAGGGAGGGATGCTATGCTAAGTCACCAGTCTCACTTTCTCCTTCAGAGCCATCTGGGTCCAGTGGCCAGATATGGATCAAACAGAGGTGGAACTAGATAGGAGGTAATCAGGGTTAAAAGACTTGCCCAGAGTCACACATCTAGTAACTATCAAGAGTCTGAGGCCAAATTCAAGCTCCTGTCCTCCTGACCCTAAGGCTAATGAGCTATCCACTGTACCTCCTAATTGTCTGACAGGAATATCGTAGTCAAATTATTAACCCCCCCCCCAGGTTAAGGAGAAAATATTATAAGCAACAAGAAAAATACAATTTAAATATAGCAAGAGTCACAATTAGAAGTCCAAAGAACTAGAAGCTGCTACACTAACAGACTACATAGGTCTTGGTATACTATGCATCAAAAAGCAAAAGAACTGGGGATACAACTGAAATGATCATATGTAGTAAAGTTAAGTATAATGCTGAACAACAACAAAAAGTGATCAATGAACTGACAGACTTCCACAATTTTGTTTCAAAAAGAACAGAACTTAATAGAAAAATTTGACATAAAAGACACAAGAGAAAAATAAGATAAACATAAAAGACTATAAGGGACTTAATAAGGACAAATTGATTATTTTCTGTATGTGTAAATGTAAACTCTGTGTCTAAGATTGTCAATAATTGGGTAGTTAGAAATACAGGTAGAGTTAAGTATGATGTTATTCTAAAAAAAACAAAATGGTATAGGAAAAGATAGAAAGAGTAATCATTTCAAACAAATGTCATGTGAGAGGAAGAATTTAGAAGGGAATAAAAATCTTCTAAATTTATAAATAGATCAGAAGGTGAGAGAATAGGATAAAAAGGGTATAGATGTGTGTGCTGATTAATGGAATAATTAATGGGATAAAGAAGGAACATATTTTTGGAAGGGTAGAAAAGTCTTCTAAATTAAGATAGAAACAAGAGAGCAAGGGGATAGGGTGGATAAAGAGGACAAGGGAGGAATTCTTGGAGTGGGTACTAGAAGAACAAGAAAGCATATAGAAATAAAGAAGAAGAGAAAAGGATAAGAATAGGGTGAGAAGGAAGATGAGAAAAGAGGGAAGAGGAACAATACGTAATTATAGCCTAGAATGTGAATGGGAAGAAATCACCCATAAAATGGAAATTTCAGATTAAAAATTTGAATCCAATAATATTTTGCTTTCAGGAAATGTCAAAAAAGAAGATAAGCACAAACATAAAATGATCAGAATTGATTGGATAAAAGAAAAGCAAGAGTAGTAATCATGATCTCAGAGAAAGTTAAGATAAAAGTCAATATACTGCTTTTGCTTGAGGGAGCCATGTATGGATACTCATTTATGTATATATCCTCATCCCTTGCTATTTATGAGTTTCAGATTTTTGGTTTTGGTATTCATGGGTGGGTTATAGATAATTAAAAGGAAATTTGTGGCATACTGTGGAAAATTGAAGACAATATGCATATGTAAAGAAAACAAAAAAACATGCCATAAATTATACATATTATATATTGTTAGCCTATTTTATCATTTACTACCAGCAGTATACATATATAAATTTATTTTAAACACATTTTGTTTAAAGTTTCAGTGCTGTAAAGAACAAGCAACACTCTGTCTCTACCATTTAGACCTTGTCATGTGATTTTCTCCTAAAGTGATCTCATATCTTGAACTTTAGAAAAAAAAGGATATTCATGAAATAGTTGCTGCAACTACACCAGGGACTCTAAAGGCTGTCCAAAGTGCAAGATACTAATTTCTCTCAAGGAAACCATTTTTTTTTCATGAGTGCAGTGTGTTTTACTTGATTTATATGGTAAATAAATATGATCAGAATTATTTTTTAAAATAATGGTTTTGGATGGGACCTAAAATTATTCATGATTTTTCACATTTGGGTGGAGGGGATGGTCCTGCCTTTCTAAGCTCACAAATACCAGGAATGCTTACATATATAAACACACACATATATGTTCTTACTTGAGTACAAAAATGCAATATTTTATAATATACATGTGTATGTGTATATACATACAAAGATTTATTTTTGTTCAGTCATGTCTAACTTTATATTTGAGGTTTGAGTATAGGCTTTATGCTATTTCCTTCTCCAGTTCATTTTATAGTTGAGGAAACTGAGGCAAATAGGGTTAAGTAATATGTTCATGCAGCTAATAAGTGATGCCAGACTTGAACTCAAGAAGATGAATTCAGGCCCAGCATTCAATTTCCACTGTACCACCTAGATGCCTTCTAAATAGGCAGTATACAAAACCATTTGTCTCAACAACCCAGTGAGGCAAGGAGTAAAAGTATTATTATTTCCATTTTTAAAGATGAGAAAGTTAAAAGAAGAACTCAAATCAATCTATAAGCACCTACAATGGTCCTTGCGTTTGCTAAATGAAAAACAAAAAGAGACAAAAAAGAATTGGTTGCAATCATAAAAATGAAAATGAATGAAAATGAAGATAAAGGGGGAGGGGAGGTACCAGTAGTACTTCTAGTTCCGAATGTTCTTTACTTTGTAAGGGTTTATCACATTGGTATTTGTTTTGTTTTGTTTTTATTCTTCCTTGCAACAAGGAAAGATTCAATGTGGCAGATTGTGGGGTGAGGGGGTGGAGGGGGAGTTGTTTCCAGAAATGACTAGGATGTAATGGCAAAAGGCAACAATCAAATGAATTTTTCAAAGGCAACCAAGTAGGCAACTAAAAGTACCTAGAAAACCTTTGGATGGGGTTGGGGAGGGTGTGTGTGTGGTGGGGGGGGGGAGAAACTTAATTGTATATATAACCTATTTTATTTGGTAAACACCATACAAGATTAGGATCTATAGGTATTATCTTATCACATTGCAAATTCAACCTTACAAATAATTATAGTGTATGGGGAAACTCAGTAAAAACACGAAGAGAGATTGCTCATTTCCCTAAACAAGTTAACAATAGCATAAATACCACATTCTGGTATAAATTTAGATCACCATGCTATTACATTAGAAACCACATTTGTTGTTTGGACAAAAAAGATGCATTTAAAATAGTATCTTAGGAGACTGGTGGTTATTGTTTATTTCTACTTTGAAATCCACAATCCCTATTTAAAAATCCATTCAAATTCAGAAAACACCTCACATCAATCCCACATAAACCCTAAAATCTCATAATGATACAGTTAGTACCCCAAATCTAAGGGGCTTCCAGGTTATCCAAATTGCTTTAAGTCAGAAAGGAAGTTTCTTTTTGAAGGTAGAATCTTCCCGTCCCTTTCCCCCACTCACCCTCTTTTGAAAAAAATTCCTTGAAACCAACTACAAATTCCATTAGGATGGAGAGTCATTATGCAGACTTGTGGTTTCACTTCTTGACCATGTGATCTACAAGGAAAACACCAAAATGGTGAAACTAAAATATGTTGGAGCAGAATTTGACATTTTATTTCATTCTGGGCCAGTGCTAGCACGTATGCTTTTCCAGTCCTGAGACTTGCTGACCAATTTGATGAGTTTCAAACATGGGTGGACATTTGAACTGGTCATATTTAAAATACTCAAGTGATCAAAAAAAGATTGCTCAACTTAAAATACAAAAGCAGCACCTGGACAACCATAGGCACATGAGTATGACCCTGCTCTCAAAGTTGGGCTTACCTGCAGGATTGCAAATATGGAATCAGTCTTACAATAACCTTGGGTGTGAGACAGACTTGTTGAAGAACTACAGATGGAAATCTTGTATATTCTGCCAGTCTTTGCATGTATTCTTGTTTTTCCCTCTCCTTCATGCATTAATTTATTATTGCTAAAAATAAAGATATTAAACTAGGTTTAGTAATGGTTAGAATGCTGGATTTGGAGTAAGGTAGACCTGAGTTCAAATCCAACCTTAAACATTTAGTAGCTACAAGACCCTGAGCAAGTCATTTAACCACTGTCTCAGTTTCCTCAACTATAAAATGAGAATAAAAATAGAACTACTTCCCAATATTGTTTTGGGGATCAAATGATGCAGTAATTTTAAATTGTTTATAACACAGTGCCTGACACGTAGTAAATGTTGACTGCTACTTTTTTCCCAAAAAAGTGGTTCATTTAATATAAAGTGATAATAATGAATTTTGTACATGATAAATTCTGCTTCCTTATCTAAACAGAATGTTAGTGCTAGAATACTAAAAGTTTTTGAAGGCAAATGTCTTCCCTGGACTTGGTAATTCCTACTAATCAAGTCAATAAACATTTATTCTGTGTTCCATGAATTATACTTAGTACCCTGGATAAAAAAGAATAAGGGAAAACCAATCCCTTCCCTCAAGAAGTTCATAGTTTAATAGGGAGGACAACATGTATGCCACTATGTACAAACAAGATATAAGTGAGATAAATGGAAGATAATCAACAGAAGGAAGGAAGAGGAGTTGACATCTATCCCTGTGATTTATATAGAGATTGTACTTTATAAATTTTTATTTAATCAACTTTAATGTTTGTGTTAATTTTGGCCTAATATAAGAAGATATTTTTCCTTTAAAGCCCACTCTCAAAATGCTACATGGTGTAGTGAAAGAAAACTGACTTTAGAGACAGGAAGTCCTACCATTAACACATACTTGTTATGTCACCCTGATCAAATCAGTTATAAAGTTCAAATTCTTTAAGATTTTAAGATGCAAAGAATATGTTGATGTGCTTTGAATTTTTAAAATCTTTTCTATTTTAATTTTTAATTGTAGTTTCTTTTTTTAATTTGTAGATTTTCAAACTTTTGAGAATGATGTTGCATGCCCAATTTTTCAATATGTCTTTCCTCTCTTTGTTAAAAGTAACAATTTTTGGCAAAGAAAAGCTCTTCATAGAGAGATTAAATGAAATCTCCAATGAAATCAATGAAGCTAAGATTGGTCAAAGCCCTAGCTCAACTGAATTTTAACACTTAAAAACTTCTCTATATTAGAATGAGGCATTGAACCATTGAGCAAGAAATAACAATTAACACAGAAATATTTATTCTTATTCCAGATTGTCAGTGATTGGTCTTTGACTTAGATTATTGGTTCATTTTTCTTTATCTTAGTTTCTAAGTTGTTAAAGAATCAATAATAGCTATAAAATTATAGAATGTTAGAACAGAAAGAGACCTTTAGTAAGAGAGATTCTAAATTCCCTCTTTATCCCCTTCTCTTTACACATAGTAAGTACTGGAAAAGCAATTTTGAAAATAGTCCCTGCTCTTAATACAATCCAATGGGGGGAGACAACACATAAAAAAGACAGGAAAGTTGGGGAGATTCGGGGGATATTCTATGCAAGGGACATCTTGTTTTGTGGAGCTGAAACCAGACAGAAACGTTGCAGATGCAAAGTGGAGAAAAAAATTAAGACTCAGGGAGATTTAAATGCCATACAGTCACTCTTCTTCAACCTGATTTATGGGGGTGTCATCAGAGGTGCCTAAATGGTAAAGGGGATTAGAGTGCTGAGTTGGAGTCAGGAAGACTGTTCATGGACAAGTCACTTATCTCTGTCTGCTGTAGATTCTTCATCTGTAAAATGAGATGAAGAATGAAATGGCAAACTACTCCAAGTTCATTCTTTGTTTTAGAAGAGGAGTAAAGACATCACAATATGATTGCGATGACTGCATCTGATGTGCATTGGATTTAAGTGAGGCAGAGTTTCAAAAGGTCATCAGCCTCCTTCTCTCTTCCAGTCACCGGAGTTTAGCAGAATGAAAAAAGTCAAAATTATTGGTAATAGTTTGGGATGCAATGGATGACCCTGGCATCTTTGATGTCAGACCAATCTCTATGTGTTCCATAATGCCTGCTTTAGCAGCCTTCATGACTGTTGAAACAAATTGTTCTCATTCAGTCATTCCTCTAGGGAGAGACCTTCACATGCTTGAAGTAGACATCCAACTAACTCACCAATTGTCGAAACCTGTTGGTTACACTAAATCTGGTTTAAATCTGTCTGCTGAGATGATCTGCTGAGATGGTGCGACCTCTGCCAATGCTACAGCTTCTTGAAGTCACAGGGGAAAGGGTAGGAAGACAAGTGGACAACAAAGGAGAATGAGCAGACCTAAAAGTGGCTCAGCAAGCCCTCATATCAGATGTGCTAGTCTTCCCTGAGCATCCCATTTACTGCACTACAAGTTTAGAATTGTTCTAAGCACTAGAGATAAAACTAAGAAAAAGAAAGTCCTTGCCCCCCAAGGAATTTACTAGCTAAAGGAAGCTCTAAGGGGACTAATCTGCCAAGCAGAGCTGCTGAAGGAAAAAACATGCCAGTATCTTTGCCATGAACGCCACCCCCAAACCACAACCACATTGAGACAAATGAGAGCCTATGATAAATAGAATGGAAAGTGAATTGGTTTCAGAGTGAGAAGGTAGCTAGTCTCCAATAATTCATTTACCAGAGAAGTCATTTAAACTCATTGCACATCAATGTTCTCTTCTATAAAATATACCTGCAATTTTAAAAGGAGTTTTCTTAGCTGGAAATTCCTTAAACTAAAGAAATCATAGATCTTGTTCCTCTCCCTTGCACTGCCCCTGTAAAATGGAGGTGCTAATGCCCATCTTATTAGTTTGGTGCAAGGAAAATTCTTGTAGTTTATGCAGTATAAAGTACTCATATAAATATATTTGTTGGTCATTATTATTGATGCTGGCATGAATTTTATTCACGTTTTCTCCATTCATAAAATTTCTAGTCAAATATACCTTGCAGTGCCCTGCTTTAGTAATTTGATCTTCTTCCAATTAAACATAGGAGTTTTATCTGTTTTCTTTCACAACTTGACCAAACATGGAAACATGTTTTATATAACTGCACAGATATATAACATCTCAAATTTCTTGCCATCTCCATGGGGGGTTAGGAATGGAAGGAGGGAGAGAATTTAGAATTTAATTTTTTAAATGAATGTTAAAAGTTATTTTTACAAGTAATTGAGGGGAAATAAAATATCAATTAAAAAAAACTCTCTCAAGTATAGACTCATTTCCTTAGACCAGTCACCCAGCTTTTGGATAAGGTTAATTGATAGCAGAAATTTAAAGTCTCCAGAACTTCCTTCTGTTGTTCCCTCATTCTATCTTTGAAGTAAAAACAGAATAAATGTAATTTCTGTGTAATGGGTCAGACCTTCAAATGCTAGAATCTTTTCCTTCAAAAAATCGTTGTCCTTTCTTTTGTCTTTTTTTTTTTTTTTGCAAGGTAAATGGGGTTAAGTGGCTTGCCCAAGGCCACACAGCTAGGTAATTGTTCTGTGTCTGAGGCCAGATTTGAACCCAGGTACTCCTGACTCCAGGGCCGGTGCTCTATCCACTGCACCACCTAGCCACCCCAAATCCTTGTTCTTTCAGTAGAGCATTACAAAATATTCATTTCAAGTATATTACCAGCTAGGTTTCCCTACTCTACACACTCTCATTTGTAAATATTCTTTATAAAATATGGGTCCCAGACCTGAACAAAGTACTCCAGGTGTAGTTTCTTAGAACTTAGAGTAGATGAAAGGGAGAGTGCCATGAGATGTGGCTAGATGGGTAAGGTAAGGTGTTCCCAGGATGTGGGGTGCCTTAAACGTTATATTAAAGAATTTGGTCTTTACCCAATTTTAATCCTCAAGGGGGAGCGCTGCCACAATGAGACTAGTTCATATGCTAGGACATTCCATCATTTGTAATTAGATAACACGACAAAATGGAAGAACCCCAAGCTCTTAAATCAGAAGATTTTTGGTACAAATTCTGGTTTTATCAAGTATGATCTTGGGCAAATTACTTAACCTCTCTGAAAAATGACAGCATCAGACTAGATGACAACAGGGATCTGTCCTGCCTTTAGTTTATCACTCTGATTTGATATGTTGATTGAGAGGTAAATTTTTATGAACTTTCTCCAGGGGGTGACTAGGTGGCACAGTGAATAGAGCACTAGCCCTGGAGTCAGGAGGACCTGAGTTCAAATCTGACCTCAGTCACTTAATAATTACCTAGCTGTGTGACCTTGGGCAAGCCACTTAACTCCATTTGCCTTGCAAAAAACCTAAAAAAAAATAAACTTTCTCCAAAAAAGTAATTAACTTGGTATCATCAACCTCATTAAGAAAATTATTATTTTCCCCCCTCTAAATAAGTACCCACTATTGCACAGGAAACTTTTCTCAAAAGAATGAGTTTTATATTTGTTTAGGGACTTTCCATTGGGACAACCCAGCAAAAACTCCACTGACCTGAACAAGCTGACCTGTCAGAAGTCTGCATAGGACAACATAAATACCTGAGAAAGCAATAATTCCAAGCATTAGTCATGTGACTTTTATTTCCTCAGGTCAATTATGTGTAATGCAGCCTGCCATTGCATCTAACTTTCCCAATTAAGTGATTATGGGGACAAAGGAGGACAAATTTATATACAACTTTCAGGTCCAGAATAGATATTTCTACATATTGTACTCTGCGTGAACAGAAAGTCAGCTTAAACATCATTGTTTGCTGAATATGACCCAAGCATGTCAACAGAGATGGATTGATGGTAGATGGGATAAAGTACTAATCTTGTGGTCAAGAAGGGCTGAGTTCAAATCCTGCCTCGGACACTTAACTAACTGGGTTATCTTAGGCAAGTCAATTTAACCTCTCTGAGTCTCAGTTTCTGAATCTGAAATTAAGGAACCTTTCATGGACTAAATCTATGATTTGATATAGAACAATAATCACATGAAATACTGTATAGTAATAACTTACGTATTTAGATGTTTTATTTATGTTGATATAAAAGTTTTCCCTTTCCTTAAAAAAGGATATTATGAATTAGACATAATGCCTTAAGCAAGCATAAGTTTCTTTACCTTTCTTGGTAAAGATCAATATCCAGCAAATTCCTACTTTATTTTTTCCTGAAAAATATAATATACATTATTTATTACTTGAAAAAATAGAACACATAAAAATGATTTTAAAAAACAACAAATTCTATTTCTAATCAGCTTAAAAGCCTGAGGGATACTTTGAAAGTTATTTAGTCTCATCCCCTTCATTTTATAGATAAGGAAACTGAGGGGCAGAGAGGGACAACCTCATGTTAGCAACTCAGAGGTTACAATGAACAGTTCAGGGGATCAGATCTAAGTCTCTTGAACCAAAAACACCACAAATTTCTTTCCCCCCAAAGCGCCTCTGAGAATTTAAGGAGGTATTATGAACCACATTTTATAGATGATAAAAGAGAAGACAAGAGACATAGTACTAATGAATGACTGAACTGGGACTAAAATACCAGGTCTCCTGATCCTAGCTAAGTCTAATTCACTTTCTTCTATACCATACTTCTTTCATGTAAAAATATGAAGAGACAAAAGATAATTTCCCCAATATATTATCTTCTTCTTCTATGCTTTTTCTAAGACCTCTGAGATTCTGAGAGATGCATTTTCCTATCACTTAAAATGATGAGTGAGAGTAGAAAGTCTATTTGACATAAAAAATGATTTCATAAGACTGAAAAACCTAGCATATAATGAATACAACAAAGAATTTAAAAGCCTCAGAGGATGAATATACTCAATTTGGGTGAAATTTAACCCATGACCTTAGGGGCTAAAGATTTAGAAATCCTTCATTTTACATGTGAGAAAACTACGGCCCAGGCAAAATAACTTACTCATCATAGATATATATATATATATATATATATATATATATATATATATATATATATATATATGTAGTAAAGTGACAAAAAGGAAATTTGTCTTTTTAAAAAAAATTTATTTAAGACAATGAGGTTAAGTGACTTTCCCAAGGTCACACAGCTAGGCAATTATTAAGTATCTGAGGTCAAATTTGAACTCAGGTCCTCCTGACTTCCAGGGTCTAGTTGCCCCCAAATTTGTCTTTTTTATGACTACAAATTCATAACTCTTTCCTTTGCTTCCATACTATCTCTGTAAGGAAATTGAGAAGGCAAGTGAATAGAATCATAATAAAAAAGACTATTAACATTGTATATCTCTGGTCATTTGTCTTCACTGACACCAATATATCACCACTATTACAAAATTAGTATTGTTCTAGATCTCAAAGAATAAAAGCAAAGCCACACTTTAGTCTAACTCTACAGAAGTATATTGATACTACATTAAACCCTCAATGGTACACAAATGAATGGTGATAGTAGGATACAAACAAGATATATATATATATATACATACATATATATAACATATAAACATATAAACATATAAAACATAAAACATTATTATGGCACTAAAAATAGATTTAAGTTCATCCCTAAAGATTCAAGAAACTTGCCAAGAGTAAGAGATCAGGGGACATGTTGGGCAGGAAATCTGCTCAAAGTTGTGTTTCAAAGGTGGCAAAATTATATACTCTAAGAATGGACTTGGGAACAGGGAACCACTACCAGATGTGGGAAGGGGCTGTTACTAATCAGTCCCAGATGTAGTGAAAAAATTCCCAGGATCACTTACTCATATTGTGTTTGGATAAACTCAGGTAGGGAGTTTCTTTATTGGGATGAAAAATTAAGTTATCTATCTAAGTTAAATCAAGGCAGTAAAAGGCAAATCATTTAAGACCCTTATAATCTATCGAGTTTCATGCAGGGGCGGCCAAGTGGCCCAGTGGATAGAGCACTGGCCCTGGAGTCAAGAGTACCTGGGTTCAAATCTGGCCTCAGACACTTAATAATTACCTAGCTGTGTGGCCTTGGGCAAGCCACTTAACCCCATTTGCCTTGCAAAAACCTAAAAAAAATAATAATAATAATAAAAGAGTTTCATGCAGTCAAAAATTATGAACTCTGAGACAGAGTTAATTAGCAAAAATTTAAAAAGTGGGAAAATACAAACTTGATCTGTCTTTGTCTATATGCATTAGAAGTATTAGGACTACTTACCTGTGTCTTGATATTGGATTCCTATCATTAAAACTGTGCTATCAAACAGATAAAGTTTATATTTGAAGACAGCAAGGAAGAAACCAAAAAAAGGAAGAGTCTGGAGTTCAGGAAGAGTAGGCGAGGTGGTTACTTGAGGTGGATGATTGGTAGATAAGACTGGAGAGGATGAGATCAAGACCACATGTAAAGTGTAGGCCTTGAAAAGACCCAATTCATTAACAGAGATTGGAGGAAAATAGAAAAGAGTAGAGGAAAATGTCAAGGGTTGTTGAGATGATGAAAAAGGGAGAAAAGGGAACTCATGATAAATGGCCTCTGTTTTCCATACAAGACAATCAACTTTTTGTCCCATAAAGTAAAAGGTAGTAGAAATAGAGAGAGGGAGGGAGAACTGAGAAAGATTTGAAGAGAAAAGAGAAGGTTTCTAAAAATTACTTTGGGAGATCAAAAAAGGAAATCAATTCTGGAGGAACAGTGAGGGCACTGCTGACATTAGTTAACATAAATTTGTGTTGTACCCAGTCAGCATCAGCTCTGTTCAGTAACAGGTGGGTAAGGGAAGAGGCGATACATATTGGCATTAATATATATCTTGGGTTTTGGAAGGTATAAGTGATGATAGAATAAAGGAGCAAGAGTTTGCATAGTAGAAAATAGCATGTAGGGGCGGCTAGGTGGCACAGTGGATAGAGCACCAGCCTTGGAGTCAGGAGTAGCTGAGTTCAAATTTGGTCTCAGACACTTAATAATTACCTAGCTGTGTGGCCTTGGGCAAGCCACTTAACCCCATTGCCTTGCAAAAAGACCTAAAAAAAAAGAAAAAGAAAAAAAGAAAATAGCATGTAGTTAACCTATTGAACTGTTGAGAAGAAATTGAGAAGAAAACAGAAAAGGAATAATGGCATAACAAAATTACTTTGAGGTGGAGGAACTAGAGGCTGTGATGAGAATAAAGATGTTAGAGTGCTGAGGCAGAGGGAGAGGTGAGATCATAGAATCACAGAATATAACTATCAGAAGGGACCTCAATGGTCATTTAGTCCAATTCATATATCAAAGGAATCTTCACTCAATTACATCCATTATGGCATTGTCCAGCCTCTACTTGATGACCTCCAATAAGAGAGCATCTTAAACTTCTTGAGGCAGTATATTCCACTTTTAGATAGCTATAATGGTGAGAAAATTGTTCCAGACATCAAATCAAAATTGGATTCTTCTACTCATTTTCCCAAGTTCTTCCCTCTGGGACTAAGTAGAACAATGCTAATCTCTTTCCTATGTGATAGCCCTTCAAACACTTGACATATAAGATCCTTCTGAATCTTTTCTCCTCCAGGCTAAACAGCCTCAATTCCTTTGATTGATTCTCAAAGGATATAAACTCAAGGTCCTTCACGATCCTCTTTTATACACTTTTATACACTTTCCTACAAGGGCAGAGTACAGTGGAACTCTCGCCTACATATTGCTTCCCTGTTTCCCTTATTAATATAGCAGTAGATATTATTTTTTTGGCTCACACTTTATACTCCTACATCATATTGAGATCATAGTTAACTAAAGTACCTAGAAGTTTTTTTGGAACTGCTGTCTAGCTATGCCTTCATATACATATATATATATATATATATATACTTGTGAAGTTGATTTTTTTGTACCCAAGTGCAAGATTTTGCATTTATTCTTATTGAATTTTGTCTTATTATATTCAGGTCAATGTTCTAGAGAATACAGAGGATAGATAGAGGAATGTCATTTTTGTTTTATCAAGTAAATAGAACTCTTGTGAGTTAAGGCCAAGGGTATGCTGATAAGTTTAACAATTAGTATCCTGGGGGAAAAAATGTATTTATGCCACATTTTTAAGTTTAATCTGTACT
Source organism: Macrotis lagotis (assembly GCF_037893015.1). Lineage (NCBI taxonomy): Eukaryota > Metazoa > Chordata > Mammalia > Peramelemorphia > Peramelidae > Macrotis > Macrotis lagotis. The sequence goes on along the minus strand of NC_133662.1, from coordinate 138,015,923 downwards.
GTTAACATTTTCTCCAGCACTTTCTTAGGTACCGTTTTTTTTAAATGTCAAGCCTTGGGTTGTGATATCTGCTGATTTCTGATGTGAAAATGTTTACACTGATAATCTAAAAATTAGCACTCATGAATCCATACTAGCAATCTTCAGCACACTTCTCTTAATGGTGAGTACTAGGATTTTACCATTTCTATGTATGATATAAAGGAGTAAGTCAAAGGATTTGAGGAGTTTGAGTACTTGATTAGAGTACTTGAGGAAGCATCAACAATAATGTTGAAGTTTTTTAGTAAAGAGTAGCAGCTATTTGGTTTGGTATATATATATAGAGCTCCAGGTCTAGAGACAGGAAGGCTTGAGTTCAAATCCAATATCAGATATTAGCTGTGTGACCCTGGGCAAGTCATTTAATCTGATTTTCCACAGTTTCCTCACCTATAAAATGTGCTGGAGAAGGAAATGACAAACCACTCCTGTATCTTTGCCAAGAAAACCCCAAATGGTATCATGAATAATGACTAAGCAATGACCTATTTGAATCTAGGCTCTTACACCCACATTTATCCTCTCTATGCAGCCATCAAAGGGATGCTCTTTTAGTACTTGTCTGACTATGTCACTACCCTGCTCAGAAAATTACAGTGGCTCTCTATTATTACCCATGGGATCAAATACAAGCTACTTTGTCATTTAAACTTGGTTCCATCCTTTTTTACCCATTCTTATTCTCTACACTCTAGGCAAACTACATGCCTGCAAGGAACACCTTCCAGGCATGAGATAGAAAAGATATCCAGAGCTTAGGGAGGGAGCAGCTTGATTGTTGAACATCAAGAAGGTCAATGTAACCATTTCTCAGAATATATGGAGCTGGGAGTAAGGAGTAAGAAGACTGGAAAGATTGGAGGGAGTTAGAAAGGGCTTTGAGTACCAAACAGAGAATTTTGTATTTGATCCTGGAGGAAATAGGGTCTCAATGGAGTTTATTGAGGAAGTGGGTACTGACATCCACTCAGTGTTCCTTGACCTACTAACTGGAATACAAATTATTCATCCATCCCAAGAAAATCTTCTGTAGGATACTCCTCTTCTTCTTGGGGGTTGGTTTAGCATTTTCACCGCCCAATTGTTCCCAAGAGTAAAACATCACCCAGCAATGCTAGGCCATGATTCTATAAACCCTCCCTAAAAAGGAGTTTTGCAAAGACCACTGAGTGGTATATTGGCAGCAATGTGGTGGAGTTGATCAACTTTTAAAAACATATTTATTTTTAATTTATGGAATAAACAAACATTTCCATAACATTGTATAGTTTTTTTTAAAAAAAGATGCTTGACCATGAAACTGCAACTCTATTAAGTGCAAGTTGCTATTCTTTTTAAATATATAATAAAGTTATCATGAAAATTTCCTTTTTTCTTTTTTCTTCCCCATATTAAAGATGACTACCATTACAAGTAGACACAATAGAGATAAATATATATACATATATGTATATATATGCATACATATATATGTAAAATTATTCTATTCATACTTCTATTTATCAATTCTTTGTATGTAGATAATGTCTATTTTCATATGTCCTTTATAGTTCATTTGGATATTTATACTAAGTTAAGCATTAGTACAGTGAGATCTTCTTTTGTCACTGTATATACCAGTGCCCCCTCTTCTGACCCCTGGGTCTGATGTCCACTGCCACTAGGCAGCTAATCTGTGCTCTTCCCCAAAATAGAAGAACTCACCAATGGAAAAAGAGACTTGGAAGAGGGATGTTCCAAGGTGAGGTCATAGGGACAATATATTTTCCAGAGAGGGAGGAAGTCAAGGCTCTGAGGGAAGTTCCATGGCAAGATGGAAGAAGAGGCATGATAATGAAAAAGACTGGAATGCAATTGTCACATCTGGCTACATTTCCACGTCCAGATATAATCCCAGTACTCCTGGAGAGAATTAAACTTTGCCCATTCAAATGCCTTCCCCGTTAATTAACTAAAGAATTATATCCGAGTTCATGTGGCATTATGATTGTTGGCCTCTTGAATGCCAAATTAAAAAAAAATTCAAAGTAAATTCAAAAGGCTTCCTCAGTAAAGTTGTCAGATAATCTGCCTTTGCAATCTCTCACAACTTCTTCATGCCACCCTTGTATTTACTGAGGCAAACAGGTTTAAGTGACTTACCCAGGGTCACACAGTATATAAATGTCTGAGACCAGATTTGAATTCAGAAAGGGGAATCTCCTGATTCCAAGCCTAACACTCTATCCACAGCACCACCAACCTGCCCTTTTAAGATACAATACTGGAACAAAATGAGACAATCTTGGTCATTCAGATATTAATGAGGCTATTAATGTAGACTACCCAACAATTAATAAAAGATTTATTTAGCTATGCCAACAGAAGGAATTTAACAGGAATAAACATGGAGGACCCTTAATTTAACTCATGTGAACAAAGATCCTTTGCTTGAGTTGTCATTGTGTTTTATCACCTAAGCTTCAGAGAGACTTCCTGGAATTCCCATGTCAGCTTTGTACTACAACAATAAGGAAGTTATATCAATAATCTGAGAGCCTTTAGTCCCTAGAGTGATCTCAAGGAGGATTTCAATACCTTTTAGAGGAAAACTAGCAGGTAGGTGATACAATGGTTAGAGTGCTGGACCTAGGGGCAGCTAGGTTGCATAGTGGATAGAGCCCCAGCCCTGGAGTCAGAAGGATTTGAGTTCAAATGTGACCTCAGACATAATAATTACTTATCTGTGTGACCTTGGACAAGTCACTTAACCCCATTGCCTTAAATAAAGAAAAAAAAGAAATTTCATAGAGTGCTGGACCTAGAGTCATGAAGACTCCTCTTTCTGAGTTCAAATCTAGCTCACACATCTACTTGCTATGTGACCCTAGGTAAATCACTTAGTGATTACCTCACTTTCCTCATCTGTAAAATGAACTGGAGCAGGAAATGGCAAACCACTCTAGTATTTTAGTCAAGAAAACCCCAAAACGGGTCACAAAAAGTTGAACATGACTGAAAAACTTCTAAACAGCAACATAGTAGAGATATGCAGGATAATCCTCCTACCACTGTAATGCAAAACAAACCTCAGAGCCTATACAAATGTCTGTTCTTACTGCTATAATCTGGCACTGTGATAAGTATAGGGAGAGATAGAAAGTTTAGATAAGAACCAACTCCTGATCTCTGGAGAACTTAAAATCTACTAAGAGGTTAAGACATGAGCATAAATAACTGTAATGCATAGTATTATATTAGATATGTGTTAAAGAGTTACCAAAAAAATATTTCATTAGAAGAAAATTCATTTCCAGCCAGCACTGATAAAGAAGAGTAAAGACATAAGGAACAATGTAAGCCATGTTATGGAAATGTGACTCCTCAGTGCATGTTGTGAGGGCTGGGAATAGATCAGTTTAGATGTAATGTAGACTATATGGAAAGAAATATATAAGGCTCCAGAGGCAGGATGCAGGTAGGTGGTAAGAAGGCTTAAATGTTAGGCAGAAGTCTGAGTTTACAACATAGGTTTTGAGTAGAGGAGAAGCATGACCAGATTTCTTCATAAGAAGTGTTATTCTGATATAAAGTTTGGATTGGTACAGAAAGCAGAAGCAGAAAGCCCTATGAAGAGTTTATTGTCAGAATCCAAGTGAATGATATAGACAAGAAGGTGATGACAGTGGGAAAAGAGTTTAATAGACTTAAGAAATGGTAAGACAGAATCAATAGACCTAATTGGATACAATAGATAAGGAAACCAAAGATAAAATTACTGTATGGAAAATCAGATAAATTGTGTTACTTTAGGTGGAAATAGTGAAGTCAGAAGGAAAAAAAGCTTAAGGTAAGCTTAGTTTTGACATGTTGAGTTTAAGCTAGTGGGTAGATCTGTCCTTGGAGCAGGCAGTTAGGAATTCCAGAAAATGAGTCAGTAAACATTTATAAAGTACCTATTATATCCCAGGTACTGTGCTAAGTTCTGGGGATACAAAGGCAGAAGACAGTTCTCTGATCTCAGGGACCTCCAATCTTGGGGAAGACAACATGCAAAAAATTAAATGGCACAGTGGATGGAAGACCTAAATTCAAACATGATTCTGGGCAAGTCATTTAACCCTATTAGTCTCAGTTTCCTCATCTGTAAAATGAATTGGAGAAGAAAAATGCTAAACCATTTCCATATCTTTTCCAAAAAAAAAAAAGCAAAACAAAATTTGAATGGAATCACAAAAAGAAAGACACAAACAAAAAAGAAAAAAGAGCAAGACATGACTGAACAGCAATAAATTTTTATATGTATACACACACATATAAGCCTATGCATAAAACATTCATGCATATAAAACCCCAAAAGGGATGACAAAGAGTCCAGTGAGACTGAAAAATGATTAAACAACAACATATATAAACAAGCTGTGTATAGGATAAACTGGAGATAATCAATATAGTAAAGATACTAGTTAAAGGAGGATCAGAAAAAAGTATAGAAGTATTTTGGCTAACATGAAAAAGTCAGGAAGTTGATATGAGGAGGGAGAGAATTTAGGTATGGACAACAGCAGTGAAAATGTCTAATGAGAAGGTCAGTGTCCCTGGATCACAGAATATGTAGTGGTGGAAGATGTAAGAATACTAGAATAGTAAAAAGGGATCTGGATTGGGCTCAGAAAAAGGTGAGCAGGGATGATTACATAAATTTGGAATCCATCAACATAAAAATGGTATTGAAGCTGTAGGAATAAATGAGATTGGCAAAAGGGAGAGTGAAAGAGAGAAGAAAAGGTCAAGGCCAGGCTTTTGGAGAACAATTTTATCCAGGAGTTAGGAGAAAATTTGGGAAGGAATAGTTAGAAAGAACAGAGGAAAAATGGGAAACTGATGTCTCAAAATTATTTCTAAATGGGTACATGCTGTCTCTCTGAATAGAATGTTAGCTATTTAAAAGCAGGGACTCTTTTGCTTCTTTCTTTATATTATCCAAACTTAGCATAATACCTCACACATAGTAGATACTTAAATTCTGATAAAAACTGAAAAAAAAAGATCCATAAGGTAATCTGAATGCTATGGCAAGTATAGGTTCAATCCTTAATATCAGTGAAAAGATAATTAATTTGATCTTTAAATATAATTTTCAATTTCTATTGTGACAAGCTATTAAAGTTAAAAAATTTTAAACTTTGTGAAGACTCTCTGAAGATCTTTATTTCTACTAGTCTCCAACCCAGAAGTGATAAATAAAAACTTCTTGACTGAGGAAAGAGATACTTTAAAAAATAAGGAAGTAAAAAAGTAAAAAAAAAAAAAGAATTTGGGAACCCTGAAAAGAGGAGGGGGAAGAGTGAGATCAAATCACCATCAAAAGTTTCTGATATCATATCTCATACTCTATGTTTCTTCCTTAACTATATGATTTCTCTCTCATCACATTCAACTTATATCAATGCATACCATGGAAACAATGTAAAGACTATTTAAACAATGTAAATGCCTTCTGTGGGGGGGGGGTCAGGAAAGTGAAGCAAGATTAGGTGGAAAATTGTAAAATTCAAAATAAATAAAATCTTTCAAAAACTAAAAAGAAATTTCTGATTTCAGTGGTACCCATGCCCATTAGTAGAATTCCTTTAAATCTGAGTACATTCCTTTAAATGTGACATTTGAATAGTCTCCATGAAAACAGGACAACCGAAAACTGATTTTATAGTATCAGCTATAATGACATATTATATCATTGTAACCCATAGATGGTAGGTATTATACAAAATTAATAACCCTTTCTCCTTTCACTCCCACTTGGTCTTAGTGGTGGCTTCTCCATTGCCTGATGAATAAATTTCTGTATCTGCTTACCCTATGGACAATCACATGTGATTAACTTAGTCCTAGCTTACTCATTCAGGTTAACAGTGGTCGATAATAGTTATTAATGTTTTTCCCTCAGAGTCAATTTTCAATCAGTCATCAATCAATCAGTCAATAAATATATATTTACTGAGTCTCAGCTATGTTCAAATCACCAGGCTAAGCATTTGCTTATCCTTTCACCTTTTCAGCTCTAACCTTCTTGTTAAACCAGTTCCTCTGTCTCCCTCCTGGCCCTGTTCCCTGTCTTATTTACTCAAACCTGGTTAAGGAGAAGCCACCCAAAGCAAGGCCCCCAGCTGTGAAGCTGGGCATGCTCAGTAAACAGGGCAGGTTTATTCACAAATGGAAATTTCTTGTCCGCACTCTATCAGCTGGGACAGAGGCAAGGCAAGCAAAGCCTTCTCTGATGCTAATCCTTGAGCCTGGAAATCTAAAGTGCAGCAGCAGCAGCAGCAGCAGCAGCAGCAGCAGCAGCAGCAGCAGCAGCAGCAGCAGCAGCAGCAGCAGCAGCAGCAGCAGGAGCCTGCAGAGGACAGACAGTTAAGCAGCCGACCTCTGTTCAGAGCTTCTGCAATGGACTCTATCCCCTTTCTAAGTCTGTCCTGCTCTGGTAACTGCTATAATGATGGAGAAAAGTGACAGACTTGTGACTGCTACTCAGATGGATCAGGAAGTGTCACTGGTCTCTTCTGTCTAGTGAAAGAGTAAGAGGGAAGAAGAGGTGCAGGGAAAAAAAGAGGAACTGTCCTGGGTTGGGAGGGGGATTCTTTGGGGAACTGGAATTTGTTCTGCTTTCTTCTTTGCTTCTGATTTTGATATTTCCTGCCTGCTGTGGAACTGGAAAAGATGGTCACAGTAGTAACCAGGCTGGTCCATTACTTTCAATTCAGGTAAGAGAAGGCAAGCATCCTTGTGTTTTCTCTTGGAAAACATTTATTAGCTCAGGAACTGACAACTGGCCTAGGGTTCTCTCAAGTAGCCTAGTGAAAGGGCTCTCCTAGGGCTGTAAATGTGCTCTCCCAGAAGACCCAGGAAGTTTAGAGGTCATGTTGGGGCATGGTTTATTTTATATGGGCAAGATACTGTCCCTGGCTTTATGCTTTTTTAAAATCAGCTCTCATGATTTCCTTCAGGGAAGGGGTTAAAACAGCTTCTAAAGGACTTCAGAATACTAAAAACTGACTGAAAAAATCAGTATCTGTATTAGAGATAATAATTGTTTCTCTAGAAGAAGAAAGGAAAAAACTTGGAGGCTGTTGAAATTAGACATAAACCCTTACTGCCATCACCTCTCCATAAAGCACTTAATTGTTTTAGGCAAAGCTATTCCTGTATTATTGAATATCAAGTTCCATTTTTAAACAGACTTGCTACAATGAATTTCACTTTTAAAATATATGGGGAAAGAATGCACATAGACTACTTATTAAAGAGCTATCAGAATGGAGGAGATACCATACTAAGTATGAGACTATAGAGGGTAATGGGAAAAATAAGCACTTTTCATTTTGCTTTTAGATTTTGAATAAGATTTAGTGTGAGAGATTTAAAAAAAGACATACTGAAAAATAACCCCTTTTCAAAGGAATATTTTCAAGTCAAAATTCTGACTGTGACACATGTGGTTTCAGAATTTTTAAAATATATGTTAGTCTTGAATTATATTTTTGATGTTCATAGAAACAGTGGAAATATGAGTTTTTTATTATAACCCTAGTGCTTTAAACATTAAATTATCTTTTGGATCTTTTTATTATTAATGCATATAGCCTTCTTGACCTCATTTTCTCTTTCCATTGTATTATGTTGGTCATTGAGTTTGTTGAGAGTTCATCTACAACTTGTAATTCTTTGGACATCAGAGTTCAATAGCTTAAAATTATATAAAATTATATAACTTCATTAGAAGAATATTTGTATTTTTTTTCTAAAATTTGCACTTTTGTTATAAGGAGCAGCCTTGGCTCTTTGAAAGTACTCTACAATTCCAAAATATAGATTGATCTTCATGAACCTAGTCAATTCATTGCATAGATTGACTGAAATATATTTTTTCAAATATGACATCTTTCCAAATAAATGGTATAAGATTAGTGTTTCACCAACTAAAAAGTGTTGCCATGATAATCAGACATTGTTTTAACCAGCTAGAGGTAGGAAGAGACAGGGGACAGGTACTATTTAAAGATCACTGTCTTCAGAATCAGAAAATAGTCATTTTAATTCTGATTCTGTCACTACCTAAGGACTATGGGCAAGTCATTTAACTTCTCTGAACCTGTTTCCTCCTCTGAAAATTAGAACAACATATTTAGAATTGAATGAGTCCTTAAAACTCATTTTATATTTAAGGAAATTGATATCCTTAGAGATTTAAGAATAGTAATAGTTTACATTATTACAGTGATTTAAGATTTCCAAAACACTTTGCAAATAATTATCTCACTTGATCCTCACCACCACCTTGAGAGATAAGGGCTATTATATTTTCCCTCAAATAGCTTACCTAAAATCGTTTCCATAGTCTCAAAAGTAATAATTGTACTACCAGCCTGGTATGATTATTTGGAAGAAAGGGTAAATGAAATTTAATTTATTTGCCATTATATATCTGACCTTTTTCTAAGTTAATATAGAAAAGAGATAAGGGTAGCACTTACTATGTCCCAAGAACTGTGCTAAGTTGAAGGATGCATTTAATAAACACAACCTCTGAAATAAAGATTTTTGAGGATAGAAGGGTGATGCCTTAGCCGTCAAAGAGAAAGTTTGCTTGTTTGTTTGTTTTTTAATACAATAAGAAAAACACTGAGGGAGAAGAGGAAATATAAAAATCCACCCCATCCCATCTGACTTTTAACAATGTTAATATGACTAAATGGAGTAAGGGACCAGAATTCCATTGAGGGGTGGGGGGAAATCCTTTCAAAAAAGAAAAAAAGAAGAGCAAATTTTTAAATAGTTGGCTAATAAATTTTGGTGTTTGTATGTAGGTTCACTTGTTGGGCATATTCTGGGTATATGTTGGGCATAAGGACAAAATTTGAACAGAAGTCATAATATTCACTTCCTAGTGGCCCCCAGCATCATTAACTTTTACCTGAGATAGCATAAGAGCTTGGAATTTAGAATCATAACATCAAAATTTAATTACATATATATATATAATATATATTCATAAAGCAGAAAAAGTGAGAGTGAAAGCTTCACCACTTACTTCACTATTTAAAAGAATTGGACTTAACCTTGATGACCTAGAAGTTCAGTGGATCAGTAGATAAAGATCCCTGAACCAGGAATCAGAACAACCAGGGTTTAAATCAGTTCTGACTCACAAACTCACTGTATAACTTTAGCAAATCACTGACTTCTGTTTGTCTCAGTGTCCTCTTCTGTAAAAACTTGGATAGCAATAATGTCTTTGTTGTAGGATAAAATCATATAATATAGGAGCAGCTAGGTGGTGCAATGGATAGAGCACTGGTCTTGAAGTCAGAGGACACAAGTTCAAATCCAAACTCAGACACTTAACTCTAACTAATTGTGTGACCTTGGGCAAATCATTTAACCCTGATTGCCTCATAACAAAGGCTTATCTCCAGTTGTCCCAATTCATATATGATCACTGGACCAAGATGACTCCAGAGGAGAAAGTGAAGCTGGTGTCTTAGCACAGCACCCCCTCACTCAAATCCAATTCACATGCCTGTTATGGCAGCACCTCCCTGATTTTGTGGTCTTCTTTGAGAACAGAGAACAAACATTCTCATCATCAACTAGTAATGCCATTAGTAACATGAATTATAAATTTATACATTCTAATGCAAGATAGTAAAAGAAAGAAAAATCAAACCTGAGGATCTTTGATATAAATTCCTCACCTGAGAAACACTCCTTCTAATTTAAAAATTCTGAGGCAATTGTTAGCATTGTTTCACGGAGCAGATAAATGAATGAATGAATGAATGAATGAATAGAAAACCCAGCTACTCTTTATGTGTTTTGCTACCCAGTTTCTAAACATCTCAGCATTTGAGAGATGGTTTCTTGCCCCTTTATTTTGATTGTATATTCATTAAATTGGCCTGAAGTCTCAACAAAAATCCCCCTTTCTTAGTTGACCTGCTGCAGGACAAAATCAGAATAAAGAATTCCAATTGTCCTTGTTATGGCCTCTTATATACCTAACTAATTTAGCTAAGTACAGATTTAAGACACATTGGGCTCTTTCAGTGTGAACTAGGATAAGAAATAAACTCTGTGGAATTGAAATTATAAGTGCCTACCCACCCTGAAATACTGAGAAAGGAACTGTCATTAATAATTCTCTATTCCTTTGTAACATGTTTTATAGTGAAAGAGATAAAGAATTATCTTAAGAGTTTCTAGTTAACAATCTCTGAAATCACTCAGTCAAAGAATCTTGGAAAGTCAAAAGGACTGTTAGAGGTTAGCTTCTACATAAGGAATTGTAAAACTCAAATGACTTTCCCAAGGTCATACAAATAGCAAACAGAACTGGAATTCCTCTGAATATGCAAATCCACTATTAATTTTCACTAGATGCACACCATACCCCATATTTGGCAGAAAACTAGTATCATAGCCTCACTTCAAGCAACATTTTTTGACCCCTAATCATATGATAATGCTAGTATCATAGATTTAAGGCTGGATGGTACATTACAGGTCATCTAGTAACACCACATCCTACCCTCCCTTCAAATTTAAAGATGAAGAAACAAGGTCAAAGGTTATGTGATTTGTCATACTGTTAGTAAACCTTTATAGGCAGAAATGGAACCAAATCCAAGACTCTATTCATTATGGTACCCTATTTAGAGTACTCTTCTCCTTTTCCAAGAAAGAGCTGAATTCTGGATAGATCCACAGCATTATAGATTCAAACTCTCACCATTAGCTATATCATTCCCATAACTGAAAGCTGGAGGTGGAGATTAAAACTAGCCTTTTGTTATCTATCTCTAAAATACTTTCCAAATAGAATTCTGGACCAGGAATCAGAAAGACCTGAATTCAAATCCTACATCAGCTGCTTACTAGCTAGTTATGTGACCCTGGACAAGTCACTTAGCCTCTGCCTACCTCAGTTTCCTCATCTATAAAATGAAAATACTAATAGTATCTACTTCTCAGGGTTGTGAGGATAAAATGGAATGTTTGTAAAGTGCTCTGCAAACCATAAAGTCCTATTTAAATCCTAACTTATATTATTATTCATCTTATTACAGTTTGGTTTTATGTTTTTAGTTTTTGAAAGGTAGTGGGGTTAAGTGGCTTGTCCAGGGTCACACAGCTAGGTAATTATTAAGTGTCTAAGGTCAAATTTGAACGCAGCTACTCCTGACTCCAGGGCTGGTGCTTTATCCACTGCTCCACCTAGCTGCCTCTTATTACAATTTTTTAACCCCAGTACTCCTAAAACTAATTGCTCTATAATTTTCTGCCATATCCTTTTCCTTGAATAAGGTGGAAACCAAGTGAAATAATGTTAATTCCTAAGTGGAATTTGCCTACAGGAAAAGTCAAATTAATATATGTGATCAGAATATGTGTATGCGAAATAATTTTTATTCTAAATAAGTAAATGTTGTTGGTCCTGAATTGCCCTTTTATTATTTATTTTTCTCTCACTTTTTTTACTTTTAAAATTAATATTTAAAAAATTAATATTGGTTTTTAATCATTTTCCTTTTGAGATTTATTACTCCCACTTCTCTATTCATGTGTAAACTCTTGTAACAAAAAAGCAAAAATTAGTTTTCATGTTCATCAAACCTCTATGACATATGCAATATAATACAACCATTGGTCCCCACATCTGCAAAGATTTTACAAACCTTTTTCAAGCATGATCAGTTTATGGAAAAGCTTCTTCTATTATAATTATAACTTTGAATAATTAGCAAAGTAACTTCCTCCTGAGCAGAATTTCTTAACTTTTATTGTGACACAGAGCACTTTTGACAGTGGCAAAGCCCATTGACCCCTTTTCAGAATAATGTTTTTAAAAAAGCAAAAAATAAAATACATAGGATTACAAAGAAAATTATATTGAAATAATTATATGTATGTATATATGATATATATGTATGTATGTAGATATTTGTATATGTATTGTTCAGATGAAGAGCCATATCCTAAAAATATTCTGTACTTTTATAGATAATATTTAACTAATATTTTGTGATTCAAATTGATTAGATCATTAAAAAAAAAGGTTTTTACATACTCTGATCTCAAGGTGCTATATTTGGCTTTTTTCCCTCAGTTCTTCACATTTGTCCCCAAAACTGCCCATGATTTTTAAAAATGTAGATGTCTAATATACTGATTTATTGTTGTTGTTTGGCCTTTTTTTCCTCAGAAGACCAATGATAACAAGAGGGCAATGTCTTAACTTGTAAATGAGTGTCATGAAAGGAATTTGAAAGCATTTTATTGACAAAGATGTTTCAGACTTCAGGACTTAGGTTCTCCTCATCACAATTCAATGATGAATCTCAGTTCTATAAGACAATGACTACCTCATGAACTGGGATTTATCTCAGAAAAGTACTCTGGTAGAACACTGCCTTTTGCATGGGGTATATTAGAATGGAAAATGATCCTGACTCTAAGTTCAAAACTCATCTCTGATGGGATTCAAATCCCTACCTGTATGACTTAAGGCAAATCACTTAACCTCACTTGCCCTCAGTTACCCTCTCTCTAAAGCAAGGTGGGGTGGGCTAGATGACTTCTGGAGTCCCCTCCAAATATAGATCTAAGACCATATGAAATGAATATAAATAAGCTTCATTCTACTAATATTGGAAGCTAAACAAGTCAGTTCTCAACCCTTAGAATATCAGTTTTTACTGAGATCTGGAGTGAAGGCTAGAATCCTAAAGAACTCATCAAACTTTGACTCATTCTCAGTCTTTAATATTCTTGTTCTGGATTAAAATTCAGGGATGGGTGATTTAGTGCTAGAACCAACATAGATTCAGGAGTCCTCTAGAATTGACATGGCCAGAATCACAAGTGCACTGGTAAAATGTTTAATAACCAACTCTCTGAAAACACATGACAAACTTTTAGATTTAATATGCATTATTAACATTTTCTCCATCATTTTCTTAAGTCTAAACAATAAATAAAAAAAATCAAGACCTGATTGTTAAGGTCTGCTCATTTCTAAAGTGTCAAATGCTCACTCTGAAACTTCAACAATTAACTGGCTCCAGCATACTTCTGCCCAGAACCCTTTCCTCCAGTTTTTTTTTTTTTTTGGTGTTAATTTGGATTTGAACCAAAATCTGTCTGAGAGGAGCAAAGCAAAATATGCAGAATAATTCTTCTTTTAGGGGAAATTTTGCAGAAGAGTGAAATGAGACAGAACTCTATTCACTGTACACCTTGCAGAATGAATATTTAAATTGGAGGCTTAGGGAATAGAATAGATATTTAGTCTCCTTATTACATTTCTTCCAACAGATACTCAATATGCCCATTTCTTTTTCAACATTCTGGCTTTAAAATTGGATATATTTTGGGTATATCAAACCCTGAACTCTATATTAAATTAGTTCTCATTATATTCATCAGTTTTTGTCTGTGGATTTTTGAGTCAACCAATTAAAGTTCATTATTAATGAAAATGCGTAGATATTTTAGTTTAAATATTGTTTCAGAGTGATATATTATCTGGGCTAGTGTACCAAGTAATATCTGGCCTTGTACAGGATAACTGATTATTTTAATTCTCTGATTCAAATTTCCAACTAGAACAAAAATCACTGATGCCTAGTCAATTTACTATGATGATGATGATGATGATTAGCATATATATAAATTATATTATAAACCTAAAGCACAAATGACAGTTATTATTATTATTATTATTATTACTACTACTACTACTACTAATCATCCCAACCACTGCATTCTAAGGTCTTACCATCTGATTTGCTCCTAAGCCCTGGAGATTCCCAGACCTTGTGAGGTGACCCAGTAATACACACTAAAGAACCTGGGACTTTTTATTGTCTTTAGAGCTGAACTCTCTTCTAACATGTCATCAGTCTTCAGTATAGTTCATCCACACCTCATCTCCAGACTAGAGTTTATACTTCTTAGGTGAGAGTAGATTGTCTTGTTTTTGGATTCCTGATTTCCTTTAAATCTCATCTAAAGTCTTACCTTCTTCAAGAAGCCTTTCCTCCTTAATATTGGTGCTTTTCCTCTGACTTTATCAAGAGTCCACCATGATATCAGAGGAGGTGTTGTCATGACAAGCATGTGAATTGGATTTGAGTGAAGGGATGCTGTGCTAAGTCATCAACCTCACTTTCTCCTCCTGAGCCATCTGGGTTCAATGACCAGATATGGATCAGGACAACTAGAGATGACCCTGGTGTGGGGCAATCAGAGTTTAAGTGTCTTGCCCAACCTAGTAAGTGTCCATTATCTAAGGTCACATTTGAACTCAGGTCCTCCTGACTTCAGGGGCAGTGTTCAATCCACTGCACCACCTGGAAAGGTTCAAAATCTCACATAAATGGGCTGGGAATCAATCCTGGGCCTACCATATGGCAAGCAAGAATTCTACCACTGAACCATACATGCAAAGCGGGAAGAAGTGATTTATCCAGGATCAGCTCTTTCTGACTTGACCTGAATTCAGATTTCTCTGACTCCAGGTCCATCACTTTATTCACTGTACCACCAGAAGCTCGGTGGCACAAGGGATAGAGCACTGGCCTTGAAGTCAGTATGACAGGAATTTGAATCCATCCTCAGACACTTGACTCTTATTAGCTGTGTGACTTTGGCAGGTCACTTAACACTAATTGCCTCCCATCTTGGGTCATCTCCAGTCATCCGGATTCCTATCTGTCCACTGGGTCCAGATGGTTCTGGAGGAGAAAGTAAGGCTGGCAACAGCACAGCTTTACCTCACTCAAATCCAATTTATGTACTTGTCACAGCATCACTTTCCTGGTATCAGTCTTCTTTGAGAATGAAGGATAAACATCAAGAGTTCATCATGTATATATGTCTTGCATGTCCATTGTTGTTTGTGTATTGTCTTCCCCATTAAACTGTGAGTTTATTGAGAGCAGGGTCTGCCTTTGCCCTTCTTTGTATACTCAGCATTTTAGCATAGTGCCTGGCTTCTTGTTTGGTGCTTTTTGACTTGACTAGTTGATGATTTTTGTCTATTTATGTCATTATCATTTAACATGATACTAGACACAAAGTAAGGACTTAAATACTTTAAAAAATTAATTTAGGAGTAGTTCATTTTTAGATAGCATTTTACAGTTTTAAAAATAAGAATGATAATAGTATTTCCTTTCTAGAAATGAGGACTCTAGGACTCTGAGAAGTTTGCTTTCTATTAAAACAGACAGCTAGCAAACCTGCTATGCCATAATATTTTTGAGGGTTCAGAAAATAGTAGACAGTGATTCATGGCTACCATTACTGCAACCATCACTCTCTACTGCATGTACACCCTATTGACAGTGAGTAGGTTGTCCTTGAAAATGAAGGATAATACTTTGGAATTATCATTTATCAAAGAAATTCCATCAATTAGTACTTATTAAAGTCTTACTATTCATAAACATTATGCCAAACCTTAGGAATAGATAAGACAAGGGACAGCTAGGTGGTGCAATGGATAGAGCACTGGTCCTGGAGTCAGGAGGACCTGAGTTCAAATTTGAATTCAGACATTTAATAATTACCTAGCTGTGTGACCCTGGGCAAGTCACTTAACCCCATTGCCTTGCATAAAAAAAAGGAATAGATGGACAAAACTGAAAATAGGATACATTCTCTTAACCGAAACATGTCTACATCTGGGTAGATATAAACTATCTGAAAAATAAATGCAAGTCAATTTCTAATGGGGGAGGAATACCAACAACTGAGAAATGAAAGCTGGAGATTGCAAGAGACATAGGGAGGGAAGAAATATATATTATAGGCATGGGAGAAAGACTATGCAAAGTATAATATATTAATATATATCATTATAATAAAGATAACTAGTGTTTATATACTGCTTCCTATAGACCAGTACTTACATATCAGAATAGATAGATAAATAGATACATAGATAGAAAGACAGACAGACAGACAGACAGACAGATAGGTAGATAGATAGATAGATAGATAGATAGATAGATAGATAGATAGATAGATAGATAGATACATGGCTACATAGATTGATTGATTGATTAATTTGAGCTTTACAATTATCTCCTTGGAATGTCAAGGAAAACAGTAATAAAATTTGTTTGGCAAGATTTCATAGTAATGTGTAAATTATTTGGAGCAAGCACTAATCTTAAGAATTTTAATAAGGTTTCATTTTGCAATAACTGGTCATTTGTTACAGCTAGTAAGTATCAAGTGTTTGGGGCTGGATTTGAACTCAAGTCCTCCTGACTCCAGGGTCAGTCTTTATTCACTGTGCCACCTAGCTGCTCCAACAATGTCATTTCTGGCACATCTCTGACTCTGGGCAAACTTGAAACACTCTTGGTCAGATGAAACTGTTGAGTTAACTTTCCCATCTTTAGTTAGCTGTCTATTAGATGATTTTGTCAGAAAGATTTTGCCATTTTTTAAGTCTATGGTTTTTAAAGAATGGATATTACTCCAAAGAAATGCATAAGAATTATAGGTTTTTGAATAGTACATAGGGGTGGCTAGGTGGCCCTGTGGGTAGAGCATCAGCCCTGGAGTCAGGAGTATCTGAGTTCAAATCCAGCCTCAGACACTTAATAATTGCCTAGCTGTGTGGCCTTGGGCAAGCTGCTTAACCCCATTTGCCTTGCAAAAAAACCTAAAAAAAACCCCTAAAAAATAGTATATAATAAGAACAATAACAACAAAAATAATGATAATAATAATAATGACAACTGAGGTTTATTTGACAAAAAAACTTCAAAAATCTCATTTATCATCACAACAATCATATAAGAAAAAACTGAGTCAGACATATTAAGTGATTTGCTCAGGATCATACAGGTAGAAACTTGAATTTGAACTCAGTTTTCTTGACTCCAGGTTCAATACTCAGGGAGGTTATCTGCCTATACACTGTAATGGCTACTGAATTGAGGAAGCCAACTGTTTCGATGATTGTTTAGGTCCACAATAAAATGGATTTTTTTTTTGCAAATTACAAAGGCAAATTTTGGTTAAAAATGAAAAACAATTGACAAACTGTTTGGACCAATGATTCCTAAGAAAACAATCAAAGACCCCCAGATTCTCCCCATAGTATCAACAGTCATAAGAAGGTGCTGACATCCTAGAGGGAAAAGATTCCCATGCTTTGTGGAGGTCTTCAACATAACTGATAAGGCACAAAAATTCTGAGTTGGGAGGGGGTCTCCTCCTAACCTAATGGAATATCTGATAGTAAACTCCCAGCCCCTAACAAACAAGAGGGGTAGTACATCTTGAGTTGAGGACCACTCCCCTGATTGTGCAATTAAATATGCTTCACCAAAAATCCCTCTATGGGGTCTTGTTTCTTAATGGACCCCACTCAAGCGTATGGCTTAGAGAAAGTAATAAATGTATATGTAGCCTAATTCCATTTGTTCTTTCTTAGTTTAATACTTTATTAAAGTCAAACTCATGAAGGTCATCTAATACAATTCTTTTATGCTGTTTGTCCTTCATTTCCAAAGTCTGTGACATCAGGGAGGTAATTCCCTGACTTGTTTGTGAATTGGATTTGAGTGAGAGGGTATTGGAATAAGTCACCAGCCTCAATTTCTCCTCAGAGCCATCTAGGTCCAGTGATCAGATATGAATCAGGATAACTGGAGATAGCCCTGAATGCAAAACTAAAGGTTAAGTGACTTGACCACATTCCCATAGCTAGTAAGCTAACTAAATTTGAACTCAGGTTCTCCTGACTTTAGGGCCAGTGTTCAACCCACTGTGCTGTCTGTCAACCCTCTATTATGCTATAATGATGAAAGTAGCAATTTCAGAGAAACCTAGTAACATTTGGATCAACTGATGCAGAGTGAAGCAAGTAGGACCTGGAGAACGATTTATGCAGTGACAATAGAGAACTTTGAAAGATAGCAACTTTGATCAGTATAATGACCATACACAATAATAGAGGACACATGATGAAACATGGTACCTAGCTCCTGATAGAGAGCTGGTCGTCTATAAAAACGAATCCACAGTCACTATATCTATATCTATATCTAATCTATATCTATATCTATATCTAATCTATATCTATATCTATATCTATATCTATATCTATATCTATATATCTATCTCTATCTCTATCTCTATATCTATATCTATATCATCTATATCTATATCTATATCTAATCTATATCTATATCTATATCTATATCTATATCTATATCTATATCTATATCATCTATATCTATCTACATCTATATCTATATCTATATCTATCTAATCTATATCTATATCTATATCTATATCTATATCATCTATATCTATATCTATATCTAATCTATATCTATATCTATATCATCTATCTCTATCTATATCTATATCTATATCTATATCTATCTATATCTATGTCTATATCTATATCTATATCATCTATATCTATATCTATATCTAATCTATATCTATATCTATATCTATATCTATATCTATATCATCTATATCTATCTACATCTATATCTATATCTATATCTATATCTATATCTATCTAATCTATATCTATATCTATATCTATATCTATATCTATATCATCTATATCTATCTACATCTATATCTATATCTATATCTATATCTATATCTATATCTATATCTATATCATCTATATCTATCTACATCTATATCTATATCTATATCTATCTAATCTATATCTATATCTATATCTATATCTATATCTATCTATATCTATATCTATATCTATATCTATATCTATATCTATCTATTTCTATATCTATATGTCTATATCTATGTCTATATCTATATCTATATAATATGCTTGTAATATGGGCTGTAATTATTTTCATGCTTTCTCAAAAGGCTGGGGGATGCAAGAGGGATAGAAGATAAAGTTAATTTTAAGCAAATTTATAGGCTAGAATTAAGATTAGACTTGAGAAGTAAATCATCCAGAATACATTTAATATACAGTATGATAAGTAGCTTTATAATACAGAGTTAAAGAATGTTTCAGTCTCATGGACTCATTGCCAAACAGAGTAAAACAAGTGATTACAGCTAAAAGAGGTCATATTGCTTTTTTTTCCTGAAAAGGTGAAAAATTATAAGGTTTACTGCATAAATCAATAAATTTATACTGTATGAATCAAAAGTAATTATCTTA
This sequence comes from Macrotis lagotis, assembly GCF_037893015.1. Lineage (NCBI taxonomy): Eukaryota > Metazoa > Chordata > Mammalia > Peramelemorphia > Peramelidae > Macrotis > Macrotis lagotis. Next base: position 137,996,656 of record NC_133662.1, on the reverse strand, counting down.
GCTTATCCTAAAATAATTCACATCCTTTTAGCCAATATAAAGGACAGTAAGATAGCTGATAGCCCACCTTGACAGGAATTTAGATTAGAATTTAAATAGAAGATCCTTAAAACTACTGTATTAGTGAACAGATTGTTTTTCTAGAAATTTGATACAATGAGAAATTTTATCTAATGGCCAGTTTTTTAGGGAAAAAGAAATGTGACATAATTTTGTGCCATCAACCTCACTGAAATTCAGGTTGGATTCCTTGATTTATTCAGCAATGCAATGCAATTTAAAAAAAAAAATCAAGAGCTAGAGGTGAAATGTGCTGACTTGGTTAAGGAAACTGGCAGATTGAGAGAAATGAGATTGTCTCTTATGGTGAATTTGATCAGAATAATGTTAGCTATCTATGACCTTTGTTACAATTACCAGTCACCTGATGTCTGTCTGTCTGCTGTTATTGTAATTCTCAAACATATTTACATCAGATATTTTTTCTTAGTTTCTCCTCCACTGGAGCCTCTGGGATTTGATGTCAAGGTTGGGGAGAGAATGACTTGAATGTTGAGATTCCTATTCAGTTTCTTTGTAGCCAGTTCAAATGTACACATGCTTTTTATAAAATGGCTGCAAGGCCAGCATGATCTTCCTTCCTTCTGATTTTTTTTTCTCCTTTTGCCTTACACAGCTGTATTTCTGCAGTTCATCCTCTTTCCTTTGCAGGAAAAAATAGGCATTTGTTTAAGGTGCTTTTTAAACAATGTAAAGTCCTTGTTCTAGTTTTTGTTCCCCCCCCCTTTCTTATAGCATTGTGCTCTATGAGTATGTTTATTTTTTTCTGTTGATTATTTCTTGTAACATTCTGCAGCCAAGTTTTGTCAGCAAACAATTTAGGTGGAAAAAAAATTTTGAGGAGAGAAGTATCTCATGTTAAAGAAACAAATGTTTTGGCAGTTAATAAAATAACCTTAACACTTCAAGCAAAACAAAGAAACTTTCTAATACAGTGTTGTTTATAGAGGACAGCAGTTTTGGTAAAGTTCTGTTTCTGCATATTTTTATTCTTCAGGAAATAAAAGGATAGTTATAATTGCAAAGCAAAGTTTAGATTTAGACTTTCTGAAGCCAAAAATCTAGGAGGGAAAATCTATATGAAGTTTCATAGTTTCTCCTGGCTTTGAAAGAAGTGTCTCAGCATTAATTATGTTGACATGCTTTCATTGAACCAAATATCCATCAAACTCCCAAAACTACATGAAACCATATTGTGCAAGTAAATCTTCCTGGTGACACCAACATGAAATACAAAACAAGAGATTTGTCAAAAGGCTTAACAAGAATAATATCCAAAATGTTGGAAGAGTTCACTTAATCAGAAGTTGATAAATGCAAGTTCCAACTCAGCTGCCTTCAATGAAACTACCATTGTTTAGCATTCTGTTAAGGAGTTTAGAAACTAAGGCATGCAAATATATCCTTCAAATCTCTATCTAGTAGAGATAAGGATCATTTGTTGTTCTTTAATGTTTCTGCACTACTGTATCTCACCTATTCTTTCCTCAAATGTAGAACCTGAGGCCTAATGCTTTATTTTTTCTATTTTCTTGGCCTTATTCCTATTTATTTCTATGTATTAAGTATTAGAGGTAATCCTATCAAAAGGCTATTGAAATTGACATTTAATAAGTAGAAAGAATGGAGCTGTGGAAGACCCCAATACTAAAAGAAGATTAAAGCTAATTAACAGAGTAATTTTCATTGATACTTTAAGCACAACCATTGAGGGACTAGGTAGGGGAAAGGATTAATTATGGTATCATGGTAGTCCTGTTCAGACATATTGATTCATTTGAAAGAATTGATTGAAATGAGAAATATTTTTAAAGAGATTGCTTAACTCATCTTTTTTTTCTTGTTTAATTTGACAAATATTTATTCCTATCTATTTTGTACAAAACACTCCTAAATGTTTGTACTCAGAGCTCAGTCTAGTATGGAGATATTTTTTCAGTCATTTCAATCATGTTGGATTCTTTGTAACCCCCCATTTGGGGTTTTCTTGGCAAAAGATGTTGAATTGGTTTGCCATTTCCTTCTCCACTCATATAATAGATGAGGAAAGTGAAACAAATAGGGTTGAGTCCAGGGTCACATAGCAAGGGAGTGTCTGAGGCAAGATTTGAACTCAGGTCTTCTTGAGTTCAAGTAATTGGCGCTCTATCCTCTGCACTCCCTAGCTTCCCCTATGTTAGGGATAGGACAGATAGAGTGATAATTAATATGTTGATTTGTGCCTAAAAGAAATGTAAATAAGAGTACTTGGTTCTAATTGAAAGACAGAAATTTCTTAAGTTGAATTGATTTCTCTGTTGGCAATCTGATTTCAAAATGTTACCCATCCATTCAGTCAGCTGATCTAGGAGGGGAAAAGATTTGGAATTACTCAGAGGTTATATAGCTTATTCTATTCCACAGGCTTCTATTAAGTTCCTCTTGGTTTAACACACTGGGTACTATGGTATACAAAGACCAAACTAATTCCTTCTCTTGGTGAGTTTACATTCTATCATTGGGATGTCAAGGACATATAAATAAATTGCTTTGCACATATATTATATTTTGGGGTATACAGAAAACACTAAAACTGAGGCAGAATCAGGGAAGGCCTTAAGTAGGAAGTGGAACTTGGACTGAGTATCTAAGGAAGCTAGGGGTATTTCAAGGAGAGTTTTCCAAACATAGACCACAATCACTGAGTTAGGAAATGAAATGTCATAGAAAAGAAACAGAAGATAGGTCTATTGGATAGAGAATTGGATGAGGAAAAAGTGATAGATCTGGAAAGGTAAGAGGGATTTTGAAGGATTTTAAAGACCAAAGTAGCCTAGAGGCCATTGGAAACCTCAGAAGACCTTGAGGGCCATGTAGTGCATGTAGTCATGTAGTCATGTAGTCCATGTAGTCATGTAGTCCACTTTTCTATTTACAAATTAAAGAACTGAGTCCCTGAGGTGAAATGATTTGCCCAAGGTCACAGAGGTAATGAGTGACAGTGTGTTAGGATTTGAGCTACTCTCTACATTTAATTTTTTTCTCACTGTTCCATTTTGTTTGAGTACAGGAGTGATAGTTGTATCTTTAGAAACTTGTACTTCAGAAAGTTTATTTTGGCAGCTGTGTGAAAGGTTAGTTGGAAAGGGGCAACTACAAGTAGTGAGACAGGTTAAAGGGGTATTGTAGGAGTATAAGTGAGAGGTGATAAAAATATGAAGAGAATGATTGAGAGCTAGAACCAACAATACAGAGGCAAGAGAAAGTGAAGAGTTGAGGATGACCATAAGTTGTAATCCAGGGTAACTTCAAAAATGTTAGTTCCTTCAACAGATCTGGTCAAATTAATTGGAGAGTTCAAAGTAGAACAGGAGTTTTTTTTTTTTTTTGACATGTTTCAGTTAAAGGACCTACCTGGGACATATAAATAGAGCTGTTTAGCAGACAGATGGTGATACTGGAAATGATGATCAAAAAAAAAAGATGAGGATTTTTAAAACTGGGAGTCATCTTCAAAGAAATGTCAATAGTAGCCAATAACATTTACATAGTGCTCTAACATTTTTAAGTTACAGATATTTCTTCATTTGATCCTTATGTGAAGTGAATGTTATTATCATTATTATCCTAATTTTACAGGTGTCAGTTAACCCCATTGCCCCACAAAAAGAAAAAAACAAAAAACCTAATTTTATAAGTGGAGGATCTAAGGTAGAAAGATGTAACTTGTCCAGAATGAAATAGTGTCTAATATCTGATTAGAAACTCAGGTCTTTTCTCCAGGTCTAGCACTTTATCCAATATGCACCTACACTTGTGGAAACTGATAAGACCACCAAGGGAAGGTACAGAAAGGGAAGAGGACCCAGGATGGAACTGAGTTATTCCCACAATTAAGACTGGGGAAGGAATGATCCCACAAAGGAGAGTAATGAGGTAAGTGTAAGGAGAAGCTGGAGAGAGCAATTTAAGGAGCAGAGGGAGGAAATAGTAGCCAGGAGGGCAGGTGATCAATAATGCCAAGCTACAAAAAGGACAAGAAGGATGAAGACTGAACAAAGGTTAGTGGAGTTAGTAATTAAGAGATCATTGGTGAAAATAAAAACCCTTTTGCTGAAGACTGAAATCAGAGTAGGAGGTAAAAAAGAAGCAAGGAATAGATTTTCTTTTCATTTTTATTTATATCTTTTATTTTTAAATTGCCTTCATTTCCCAACATTTTCCTCCCCATTAATCTCATGTAGTTATCACTTAAGAAAAAAGGGGAAGGGGGGTCAGTTCAGAAAAGCTATCCCAATAAATTGACCAGATCCTACAGCAAAGGCAGTTACAGGTCAATATCAAAGAAAATGAAATATCTACTATTGCCAGAAACGCTAAAAAACTTTCCAAGTATTATCTCATTTGATTGTATAATAATCCTAGGAAGTAAACGCTCTTATTCTTTCTTTTTCATAGCTAAGGAAACAAGCTGACAAAAGTGAAGTGACTTGCCTAGAGTCACTAGGTTGGATTCAAATCTTAGCCACTGTGCCACCTAGCTACAAAGAAAATAAAGAAGTGCATTCTCATAGTAGATAATTTTTACTAAAGGTCTGGCTGTTAAAGAAAGGAGAATCACGGAGAAACAATATGTAGAATAATAACTTTAGGAGTAAGCAGGGTGCTATGGAAAGATTTTTGTGGGTTTGGAATGTTGTTTGTTTTTAAGGATGTAAAGATTTGGATGTGTTTGTAAGGAGCAGGGAATGAATTAAATGTATATGTAAGCATGTATATATGTGAATAGGTTGCAGATTAGGAAAGTTAGGGCTGGATGGTTAATATTCTCTAGAAGGTTATGGGAATGTTTTCTATTCCTCTTACTTTATCTTTTCTACCCTGTTCTATTGCTTTCTGTAAGAGTTCAGCTTTAACCTGTCCCTAAATTACAGAGAAAAATTAAAAAGTCTTTTTGAACTTTTTATTTTACCTGCTGATTGAGCTTATTGATGTTTACATAGTTTAGCTTTGTCATTCAGGAAAGACTGGAAAATCACACGCAGACACTCTGCTAGCACTGGACATTTTGCCAATGGATAGTAGCAATAGATTTGAAGGGTTATTCTTTTGGGAAGGGAGAGGTAGTGGAATAAAGATTGCCAATTTCTTGGTCTTTTTTCTTTCTTCTTAGCCCCTAAAAATTGGGTTGGTTGATGCAAAAGAAAAAAGAAAAAAATGCACATTCACAAAGTTGTAGCTCATTTTATTTGGGATCTGTTAAGTAAATAAATACATTGATGATGATGATGATAATGATGATGATGATGATGATGATGATGATGATGATGATGATAAACATCAAAGAGACCTGAATATAATTATATATTAAGGTTTGAAAATTTATAGCTTTAGGGGCAACTAGGTGGCACAGTGGATAGAGCAACAGCCCTGAAATCAGGAGTACCTGAGTTCAAATTTGGCCTCAGACACTTAATAATTACCTAGCTGTGTGGCCCTGGTCAAGCCACTTAACCCCATTGCCTTGCAAAAAAAAATACAGCTTTAGATTTTTAAGTATCTACTTACTGTTAGTCAAAATAAAGAACTGAGGGAAAAACAAAAACAAAATGCCATCATAATTTTTTTTGTTTTACTTTGTTTTGTTTCTACCTATTTGATACAGTTGGAAAAGAACTTGAATGCGATATAGTGGAAGTTAACTAGTGAAATGGAGAGAGCACAGGCCTTTGAGTCAGGAAGACTTAAGTCCAAATCCTACCTAAGATATTTACTAACTGTGTGATCCTGGGCAAATCACTTAATCTTTCTCAGATTCAGTTTTGTCATCTGTAAAACAGAGATAATAATAGTACCTACCTCATAGGGTTGTTGTCAGAATCAAATGAACTAACATTTATAAAGTGCTTTGCAAATTGTTATAATTATCAGGGCTGTGGGTGGTGCAGAGGTTAGAGTGCTGGGCCTGGACGCAGAAACATTCATCTTCCTAGTCTCAGATATTAGCTGTGTGATCCTGAGCAAATCACTTAACCCTGTTTTCCACAGTTTCCTCATCTGAAAAATGAGCCAAGGAAGGAAATGGAAAATTACTCTAGTTTCTCTGCAAATAAAGGGGTCACCAAGAATGACTGAAAATGACTCAACAACAAAGTTATTATTAACATCATGTATCAGTTTTTCTTAAGTAACGTTTTTGAGATACTCAGGATCTATGAATTATTCAGCTTGAGAACTCCAAGAGTTCTCTGAGTTTAATACATGCCTTTATTAGGAGCTAGAAAGAACCTTACAGTTCATTTTACATTTGAAGAAAGTAAGGCATATAAAAATTAATGATTAGTCCAGAGTAACATAAGCATGTAAATATTACACTGATCTTCCTGACTCCAACAATCTAGCCACCATAAATCAGGGACTTTTCTATCACTATTGAGTATCTTAATGAAATGTTGGACCTGTTTTAAGTACAATTTGAATAAATATAGGGTAGCCACAAAACTAGACAAGAGTATATAGTGTTCCCAAGATAAAGAAACATTTTGATTGCTGAATTAAATTATTTATTCACAGTAGAACAAACAATAGTAGTTATGATACAGGTGATTTGTCAATTTTCAGAAAGCCAATTAAAGACTCTCCATGGAAAAAAAACTTGATTTTTTTAAATTATAGAAATGTTTTCTGATTAATTGGTAGTATATGAAAAATTTGCCTTGATTTAGAAGTCTGAAGTTTTGTGTTTGGATATTTGTGGGTCATTATCTCAGTCAATTCTGATAGGCTATAACTCTCCTGATATAAGAGCTGTACTAGTCATCAGTGGCAAGTCCACATTTAGATCTCTGGCATCCTGAATCCCAGACTAACAATCATTCTAAGGTAGCATATTTCCTACAGCCCAAATTTCAGAACACTTTTCACTTTAAATTAGAGATGAAACTTTACATGTGAATTCAGAATGGAAATATTAATGAGGAGGAGGAGGAGTATAATCTATCCACTGAGCAGAAAGAACAGTTTTAGGCTTTTCCTGTCAGGCAGTAATCCATACTTAAGTGTGAGACCCTGAGGAGTTCCCTTTGGTGGAGCTCATTTGATCATTTTCTGGAAGAAATTCTTGAATGCCTCCTTCTACATCACTAATGTATTTTTTCCACTATTAATTATACTCAATTGGCATATCAGGTTTGTGATTATTAATACTAATTTTTAATTTAATTTAATACTAAATACCGATTTTTTTGTAAATTACTATTGTGTGGATGATAGTTTAGATCAGTATTCATTTAAGGAACACTAGATGGCGTTTGGGAACAACAGAGAGGAGGGCATTCCTAGGAAATAGTTTTTTTTTTTAATTTTACAAATTATGATAAAGAATGTTCTCTCTTGAGTGAATTAGCTATATCTTTCTGCCCAGTTTTAAGAAACAACTTTTCTTTGATTCAAATCTCAACAGTCGGGTGAGCGAATGTATCTGAAATGAAGCTTTTAAGCTTTAGTTTTTCAGTGATCTCTAAAAAAAATTCAATAAAAGAAATCTTCATTCTGCAGAATACTATGCTAGGAAAGGAGGTTTAAAAAATTTAATTGAGCTCTTCACACAGTTTACAATCTAATAAGGAACTAAAGTAAAGTAGGCAAACTGGTTTTGACTTGCAGGTTCATTTAGGAGTCACTAGCGTCCTCCAATTATATATATCTATTGATCCAAAACACAATAAAATGAATGTAGACTATCTGAAGAAGAAAAAAAGAAGTTAGAAAGATCACAGATTTAGAACTAGAAGGGAGATCATGTAGGTCAACCTCTTCATTTTAGATAGCTAAATTGTACAGTAGATAGAACAAAAGCTATATAATGAGAAAGATCTGGTTTTGAATTCCACTTGAGATAATAACTATTGTCACCTTGGGCAAGTCATTTAACCTTTTCCAGCCTCAGTTTCCTCATCTGTAAGTCAAGATAATAACACCTATCTTACAGGTTTATTATAAATATCAAATGAGATAACATGCAAAATGTTTTATGAACCTTAAAGTACAGTATAAATATAGTTATTAATATTAAAGACAAGAAGTGATGCGAAAGGAAATCAAATGACTATCTCATGCTCATAAAGATGAATAGCAGAAATGGGTTCTGAACCCAGGTCCTTCCTCTAACTCTAAATCTAAAATTTTTCATCTAGCAACTATTTTGCTATCCAACTTATGTAGTTAGTGATCTATACAAATAACTGTAAGTATAGATTTCAATATCATAAACTGCTAAGGAAGATGATAATGTTAATGAATGTAGTTAGACAGTATTAGTAAAAAGGATATGAGTGTCTGATGTGTAGAAATTAATGTATTCCAGTGAATCTAAGTTTGAGCATTCCAACAATGCAAAGGGCAATCCATTGGTGCTTGATCTAAAATAAAGAGTAGCAACAACATGGGTTTTAGTCAAGACAAAGGAATTACAATTTGGGACATCATATAGCAAAAAATATTGGAGAGTTAAGAAGAGTCAGAAGGGGAAGGATTTAAATAAAGAGATAGGTAGAATCAACCTCATGATAGGTAGAGCTTCTTAAAGCTGTTATTTTTTTTACAAGTTGCTTACAAAATAGCTAAAAACCATGGAGAAAGCTGGGGAGGCTCTGGGAGTGTTGACATCTGGTCAGAACAGTAGGCTCCAGATATAGTAATGGGGAACTTCCAGAAAAACCACAAAACTAGCTCCAACTGGCTTGAACCTGCTCCAACCATGGGGTCAGGGTTATATAACTCCTCTGAGGGGTGGCTAGGTGAAGCAGTGGATAGAGCATCGTCCCTGGAGTCAGGGGTACCTGAGTTCAAATCCGTCCTCAGACACTTAATTACTTAGCTGTGTGGCCTTGGGCAAGCCACTTAATCCCATTGCCTTGCAAAAACCTAAAAAATATATAGTTCCTCTGATGATTATATTCAACATATCCTATGCATCTCTCATACATGTTTTATCATGTTTATCAAAGGGGCTCCACTCAATGTATTAGGGACCTTCCTCCTTTTCTTTGTACATTGGGTGGATTCTAAAAAGCATAAGAACTAACTTGTGGTATTCTTGCCTTTGTTGGATAATTGGTCACTTGTTCCAGTCATACATTTCTCTGATGTCATCCTTTATTCAACTTCTCCTATGTAATAATAATACTTTTGCTTAAAATATGTCACACTTAATCAAATACATGCTGTATTTCATTATTTTCTAGGTGGTCCATTGATTTTGTATGGTTGTTGAGCAATGCAATAACTTAATCTATGAAGAGGCTGACAATCATTTTAAAAAGACAATGTAAAGTTGTAGATTGAGGTTTTTGGCCAGTTGAAGTTATCAACCCAATGAGAGGAATACAAAAGATTTCAGTTAAATTTCTTTGTGATTATAATAAACATAATGATGTTAGATCGTGGCTTAAGTTTAAAATGATGCTCTTCAAGCAAACAAAATCAACTTGAGTTCAGTTGATTTTTTTAACTTAAGAAAAACTATTCTGAACTTACTTAACAAATACTAAATATAAACTGTAAAACAAAAAAAGGAGGATTGGTTGCATATGAAATTGTGAGTCTCTGGTATGTACAGCTTGCTTTTCTTTTTAAGTATATAATAAATTCAACATGTAGCTTTCAAAGCTGTTCAGGGTAATTTTTAAACTTCAGTTTCTTAACCTTTTAAGCATTGTGAGATAGTCCTAAGCTATATTATTCCCATTATTATAGGTTTTGCTATAGTAATTTATTCTAATTAGCAGACTTTGGGGGGGGGAGTCTACCATCAATTTCTTTTCTCCATCCTATTCTTGTTGAAAGCAAATAAAATGTGAAAGGGAGACCAGGCACACTAGAAGATCTAGGGATATAATCAGTCTCTAAGAAAATAAACTCTTAGAGGCCAAAATCATTTCTAGCAAAAATGAGCTAATTTATATATATATATATATACACACACACATATATATATACATAAGTGCTTTAATATTATTTTTCCCCATTTGATTAGTGATAAGTTTGCTGTTTCTTTGTTGTTGTTTAGTCATTTTTCATTTTGTCTGACTCTACATATCCTCATTTGGAATTTTCTTGACAAACATACTGAAGTGCTTTGCCATTTCCTTCTCCAAGTCATTTTACAAAGGAGGAAACTGAGGTTTAATGATTGGTCCAAGTTCACGAAGTTAGTGTTTGAGGTTGAATTTGAATTCAGATCTTCCTACCTCCAGGCCCAGCATTCTACCCATTGTGCCACCTACCTTCCGCTAGCTTCTGTTCCTTACCTTGTGAAGAATATGTACTATAGGTGGTCCTGGAGAACACTGTGCAAAGATTACTTTTTTCATTTTCTTTAAATTCTTTTTAATCCATCTTTCAGGCATTCCCTGTTTTAGAAGTCAGCCTGACACTAACACCATGTTGGTTCTAGGTTTCACTTGTGGTTGAAATAAGATGCATATAAGACATCTAACAGATAAATAAAGGAAGTTTATTTTGCCCTAATACAAAAAGGATATGCAAAAAGGATATGATGTTAGTTAGCTCCTCTAGACTCTCTCTCTCTATGGAAATACAGCTGACGAGTAGGTCAGGGTATGGTGCCTTGAATAGTTGTCAGCTATCTACCAAGTTGGAGGGGCCAGAGTACATCTGGGTGATTCTTTATAAATCCTTAGGTGACCAGGAAACTTCCTTAAGTCAGAGAGAGACCCATCAGGTCCCAGCAGCACCTTTGTTGCCATTTTGGGAACATTAATCCTTCTGTCAGGGAAACAAGGAATTCTGGTCCTATGACATCCCTCCACTCCTCATTTATTTATTTTCAGATCAGCCCACTATTACAGCTTATTTACCCCCACATAAATGGTCAAGTTTCTCCCCCTTTAATCCATTACTTATCAGCAGTTAATGGATTGGGGAGTGACATACATTCACGCAAGAGCAGTAGATTTTGAAGTCAACTCCTTAAATTGCTCCACATGGAAGTCTGTCTACCCCTACCTTCATTCTAATTTTATGAATACATGGTGAAAAATAAACAAACAAATATAAATATGCCCATATAGATCTAAGAATTAATTTTATTTTGATTCGCTAGAAAAAATAGAGATTTATTTTAAACTATGTAACATTCCTTCATGTGCTCAAGTAAGACTCTGAAGAGTGGGATAGCTTATTCACATCAGCTATGTGTCATGGACAAGTCACTCAACTTATCTGAGTCTCTGTTTCCAAAACTGAATAAGAAGGTAAAATGAAGAGAGGTGGAGTTTACATGAATAAATGCATTTCTAAAGTCTCTTCCAAGTCTAAAATTCTTTGCTTCTTTGTAATGACCCTTGAGAACAACTCCAAATTTTTTTTCCCCTGGTTCTTCCTTTAGAGAAAGAATTGTTGGAAACACAATATAGCCTCAAATTAAAAAAAAGACAAAATTCATTTTCATTTGGATGTGTTTGCTAAAAAGTCAGTCCTCTTAGCTTATAATCTCACCATGTATTGTGACAGTATTATAATACTCTAGCTAGTTAATTCTGTATCTTTTGTAAAATGAGGGAGTTCTTTCTAAGACTCTTGTTCATTCAAACTGTCCATTGCTCCTAAGACTGTGCTTGAGGACATCCTTTGTGGATAGCTTAATGAAAGTCAGGTTATTTGAGAAATGTAATCATTGACAAAGATGATCTAGTTCACTGAAGCATTGTGAGAATTAATGACATTTTCAAAGTGCTTGAAAAAGCAGTAGTAAAGGGTATACTACCCAATTACCAATGCTGGAAAAGTTCATTGAGATTTAGTAACAAGAGACAATCACAGATTGTTGTCTCTTCTTCAAGATCACAAGAAGAAAAAGCAATGCAAAATATGATTAATGTTTTTTGTCTTCACCAAAGACCAAGCACAATTTTCTAAAGGTAACCTAGCATTCTTACCTTTATATCTCCTATTAATTTTTATAAAATAGATAAGTCTCTAGGAGTCATCCATTTTATTTGCAATTCTGAATAGCCTAGTAACATCATTCAGTTCCAACAGAATAAACACAAAATATCTTTTCAAATTTACTACTTTTTTAATCTTCTTAAGCATTACTCTCTATCACACTGCTATATTTTTATTATACATTGTTACAAAGATATAACTCCAGAATATCCTCTGTTCAAGACTTTGTACTGCTAGGCTATATTCTTTCTTTTACCCCACTTAGAATCCCTAGTTTTCTTCAGGATCCAACTCAATTACTGCATTTGCCCTACTCTCAAAGAATTATAGGCATAAAGAAATTCTCACTAGGTGATTCTAGGAAAAATTCCTTAACCACTTTGAGCCTCAGTTTCTTCATTTGTAAAATGAGGTTGGACTTTATGACCCTCTAAGGCCCCTTTCAATTTTAAACTTATTATATCTCCCATTTCTACCCTATGCTTGTTTTGTATGCATTTATAGTTATAGGTTTTTATCTTCCTCAAGATATAAGTTATTTAAGGGAAAAGATTGTTTGATTTCTGTCTTTGTATATCTAGACCACTTCCTAGCACCTAGTTAGCACTTAATTTAAGCCTGTTGGCTTCCTGACAAACTGGAGTAGCTAAAAGAAATTAAAGACAAGAGTAATTCCTTTGATAGCCTCTCCTTTTCCTTTGACCTATACTATTCTAGAGAAGAACAGCTAGGTAGTACAGTGATAGAGTGCCAGGCTCATCTTCATGAGTTCAAATATGATCTCAGAAACATCTTAGCTGTGTGAGTAAACCTAGGGGGAAGTCACTTAACCCTACTTGTCTCAGTTCCTCACTTGTAAAATAAGCTGGAGAAGGAAAACCACTCTAGTGTCTTTGCCAAGAAAACCTTAAACAAAGGTCACAAAGAGTCAGACAGAACCGAAGAATGACTGAACAAAATCAACATTCTAAACCAGATGTTTGGATGCATTGGTAATATAATTGTTCTCTTATATCCTCAGTAATGAGAATGAAGATTTCTTAAAAATCACAATTAATTGAAATCCAAAAGTAATCCTTACAGCTTTATTTTAACCAATAGTTTTAGTCTTCTAACAGGCAGAAAAATTGGCTTACTCATGGTTTGAGTTTTGCTTTCTCTTTCTGTATCTGCCTAAAAGCTAACTGGAGGAAAAGAAGAAGAAAATAAACATGGGGCTTAAATCATCAGAAAGTTGGTATTCTGCCTGAACAACTGTGAGTTGGGTCTATTACAAAAATGACAGAATACAGCTACATGTATCTGGGAACAAAGGCATCAAGTATAAGGGAGTGTATTCATGTGACTGACTTCTACACTTCGTAATATGAGACTTGAAAGCCCTTCAATTTTTGCATTAGTGACTTTTCTGAGCTTCTGAATGATCCGTTTCTTGTCAGTTTTAGCAAAAAGGATGAGGCTCGAAAAGGGTCTAGAGACCAAACTACCCCTCCCCCCTTAGTTTCTCCTAGAGAGAAATAATTGCATTTTTGATGGCTTCTGGATTCATGGTTTTTGACATTCATATTAAATATAGCAATAACTACTTGCAATAATATCTTTTCTTGTGGGAGCAAAATCATGTGAATAGTTAAGGCAGAATGAAAAGAATCATGAAGTGAGACGAGATCAGCAGTTATCACTTGGTTCTTTTTCTTGAAAAGACTAAAGGCAGTGATACTGAAATATACTTTGATTTCCTATTAGTGGAAACTTATTAAAGAAGCTTTTCCTAGAATGCAATCCCATAAGCCTTAACCTCTGATAACATGGAAATATAGTGAAACTGAAGAATGCATTCCAATTTATAACAATAATTTCTATTTATATAGGAATATTTGATCATCACTTTCTATACTTTGTCTTTTTGATCCTTATAGCAGAGTCAGATTAATTTGTGTTTTAGAAGAAGAGATTGAGGATTTTTTTTTGGAGTTCAGTCATTTTTCAGTCATGTCCTACCCTTCTTGATCCTTTTCTGAGTTTTTTTGGGGTCAAAGATACTGGAATGGTTTGTCATTTCACTGTTCAACTCATTTTAAAGATGAAGAAACTCAGGCAAACAGGATTAAATGACTTGAGCAGGGTCATACGGTTAGTAAGATTAGAACCCAGGTTTTCCTGATTTCAGGTTGGGTACTTTATTCACAGCACCACCTAATTTTCCTCATTGGAACTTCATGCAGTTGAATTGTAGTTTAGGTTACTTATCTAGGGAAGAGAACTAGAATTTCTTTACAGATTACCTGGTCCATAGCACATGTTGCTTTACTGGTAACACTCTTAGGTTCCAAGATTCATTCTGTGGGAAACAGGAAATTTCCAAGAGATGAGCTACTTTGAGAGTTACCTTTAAGACCTGGCCCTTCAGAATGAGCTACATTAGCTCCTTACTGAGCCTTTAATAATTGGTTCCTTGGGGCAGCTAGGTGGTACAATGGATAGAGTACCAGCCGGAAGTCAGGAGGACCTGAGTTCAAATCTGGTCTCAGAAACTTAATAATTGCCTAGCTGTGTGACCTTGGGCAAATCACTTAATCCTACTACCATAAATAAAATTTTTTTTAAAAAAAATAATTGGTTCCTGTACTATTAAGGCTAAATTCAAATTGGACAATTAATCTGGAAGGTCAGTGAAAATGGACTTCCCTGATTTAGGTGATTTATACCATGATTATATACTCTGCACATGTTTAGTAAATGACAATTGTATTGAATAAATAGAAGGAAAAGTCAGAGATGAGGAAGAAAGGATATGCAAGAGCCAGTTCATACATGTATAAGAGAATCAATTGGTAAATTTTCTACTGTAACATTTATCAGTCTATAAATCAAAGCTTTACTTTATTATTTTGTTGATTGTCTATGCTTAAGAAAGTTATAGAAAAATATTAATGACAGATTAAATAAGTGTGTTCTGAGTACATTCCTGAACCTGATCGTTAAATTTTTGCCCAGCACACTCCCCGAAGAATTTTTGGTGGCTATACCAAATTGTAGAAGTCAGAGACATAAACACATGAATACTGAATTAGTTATAGTTTCTCCAAAGAACTGTAGTATGAGAAAAAACCAGGACCAGATTTTAACTCCATGGCATGAGAATTTTGTAAAATTAGGCATAGTGTACATTTTTCTTTTATAATTTTCAGTCTTCCTACTATTCCCTCATAGATAATTTTTAAAAATATCTACCAAATATTTAGATGAAAAGTCCCTCAGGTTTATTTCTTGCTGCTTGTAGATTTGGACAACCTTAGTATGAATGATTTTATGTGTTATCAGATTACTCATTATCCTAAGGAGGGGAGAGTGAAGGGAGGGAGGTAGAAAAATATGGAACTCAAAATCTTATTAAAAAACCAATGCTGAAAACTATCCTTACATGTAATTTAAAAATTAAAATAAAATAACATTCAATAAAATAAATGTAATTGATCCTATTTATCCTTCCACTATTTTACCCCTAGAATTAGACACATCTATTGTCTAGGAAGCCTGGGAAGCTGGTTCTTTCAATTTTTACAAATGAAATACAAATGTGGTGAATCTTGAATGAAATACTAGACTCACATTTATATTTGTGCTCTATACTAATGCCTAATTCAGTGAAATGAAGATAACATTGAATATCTACCAGAAAACAAACTAGTTTATTGTTTTTGTCAGACTGTGAGCTGTGCAGTGGATAGAGCACTGGCCCTGGAGTCAGGAGTACCTTGAGTTCAAATCCAGCCTCAGACATTTAAAATTACCTAGTTGTGTGGCTTTAGACAAGCCACTTAACCCCATTGCCTTGCAAAAGGACAAAAAACCAGGAGCAGCTAGGTGGCGCAGTGGATAAAGCACCAGCCCTGGAGTCAGGAGTAGCTGCGTTCAAATTTGACCTCAGACACTTAATAATTAATTACCTAGCTGTGTGGCCTTTGGCAAGCCACTTAACCCCATTTGCCTTGCAAAAACCTTAAAAAAAAGCCTAAAAAAATAAATAAGTATATAGTCAATGTTAATTCTATATTAAAACACTGTAATTAAAGGAGACTAGTCAAAACCAGAGCTCTACAACTCAAGTTATAGTGTTATATTGATAAAATTGCACAAGTGCTCTTAGATCCTTATTTTTTTTTCCTTCAGGGATTTAGCCCAAGTTGTCACACCCTAGACAAAGCTTTGGACATGGCCAATTCAGTATGAAGTTTTCCTCCTCTGATTTAATATTATTATCATTTTTTATTCTGTCTTGATAAATACCAATTGATAGGGAATTTCTGTATATACAGAGAAGAATGGAGGAGAAAGGTTCATCCATGAAACTGAATCTACTATAGTTTGATCTTTTGACTATATAGATATAAATATAAATTTCATGCTTTAAATCTGTTCTGTTTGTCTGTCTTCCTCCAAAACTCTTTTAAAAATGGTTCAATGACCCTCATTTCTTTCCTTATTTGACATCATTATCTCTCCCCCCCAAGTATTCCCCCCACCACATTAAAAAAAACCCCAACAAAAACCTTCCATAAACTGTTCTTCCCAGGCTCAATTTTTCTCTTTTTGCTTTTTCTCAGACCACTCACTAGTTGAGTATTTAAATATCTGAAGAGGGTAAAAGAATTAGGTGGGGGGTGGAGAGAACTGATATGAAAAATAAAACTAGAAAAATCTTTTCAAAAACCTTTTAAATAGGGGTGGCTAGGTGGCACAGTGGATAGAGCACCAGCCCTGGAGTCAGGAGTACCTGAGTTCGAATCTAATCTCAGACACTTAATAGTTACTTATCTGTGTGGCCTTGGGCAAGCCACTTAACCCCATTGCCTTGCAAAAAAAAAAATCTTTTAAATAAACATTTTGTTGCATACGAACGGCTTCCATGAAAATTTATATCATCCTTAGTTGTATAGTATTTCAGAAATTGAAGGAGTATGAAAAATCTTCTAGTTTGATCTAGTCTAGTCTTTCATTCATTCATGCATCCATTCATTCATTTACCTACTTATCTACTTGTGTGTGTATCCCTCTCTGTCTCTGTGTCTCTCTCCCCAGCTCCCTCTCCCTTCTCTCTCGGTGATATGCAAAATTCTCCACAAAGAGGTAAAAGAACTCACTCTAGATTACACAGTGACAGAGCTAACTGAGGTTCTAATTTAGGTTTTCCTAATTTAGTTTTTCTAACTTAGGTTTCCTGATTCTTAGCTACCAGTGCTAAATTCAACAAACATTTATTAATTTCATATTGTATCCCAGATGCTGTGTTAGGTGCTGACCATAGAAAGACAAAAGTCAAACTGTTGTAGGCTGGAGGTATTAAAGAGGTGTGATTTAGTCCCATAAATTCACTTCCACAACACTTACTAGAATTATTGTGAGCAAAGAAGTTGTGGTGCATGCCTTGGGCAGTTTGAGTTAGCTTTCACCTCAAGAAAGTTAGATCTGAGACCCAGCTGTGTGGGTCCTTTGAGCAGGAGGATAAAAGCTACTTTTAGGAAACTCTTGAAACCTCAGGGAACCTCCTTGCCAACTGCTTTAAACCTCTTTGGTGGTAGTTTTTATTTGGTTTTTGTCTTCCAGAACTGCTTTTAAGTATCTTGGGATCTGCTTCTACCTAGGGTTATTGAAATATATTTTTAGTAAAAGGGCTATTCGAATCCTGGATCTCTGAGTGATCCATCACACCAGATAAGTGACTGGGATAAAAATAATCCCAGCATTCAAGGAACTTATATTCTATTGGTTTCTCATTTTGTGATTTTTGGCATCATTTAAAGAAAAATAATTCCTTAAAGAACCTACAAAATTACCCAATAGCACATTTTTTTTCAAGTTTAATGTCTTTATTTTGGCTTGGTTTTCTGAAAATATCTCAGGAGTATCAATTAGTATTTCCCTTAACCTCATAGTTCATTTTATTTTTCCCCTTCAGATTTTGTTTCCTTATCAATATCTAAACACTTAAAGTAAGGTTCAATAGATCCTGGGTCATTAACCATAGAAGGGAAGTGCTACATCTCTACAAATAAATAATATAATTCATCTGGAAGATCAAAAACTGAAGGACATCAAATGAATCAATGGGGGGGAAATGCTAAAGTAGTCTAGCTCCACTAGATCTCAAATTGTGTTGTTAAAGCAAAAATTATCAAAATAATCTCTGGTTCTGGCTAAGAAATAGAGTGATGGATCAGTGGCATAGATAGGTACAAATTACATTATAGTAAATCACCATAGTAATCTAATAAATAATAAACACAAAAATCCAAGCTTTTGGAATAAAACTCATTTGAAAAAATCTGCTGGGAAAACTAGAAAACTGTGGCAGAAATAGGAGAGAGAGAAGAGAAAAACTTTTTGATTATGACTGGATACATTTTTGAATAAGCAACAATGACTCCAGCAATGTTCTGTAAAGTAAAGGCTATTTTAATACATGAATGATACACAAAGTTTCCTGTATTGATGTCAAGGATTAAATGACTTACTGTATTTGTTTTGAGAGAAATGCATGTCAGAAAAAAGAATTTTCCATTTATTTTGTTTTGTTTTTGGCAGGGCAATGGGGTTAAGTGACTTGCCCAAGGTCACACAGCTAGGTAATTATTAAGTGTCTGAGTCTGGATTTGAACTCAGGTCATCCTGATTCCAGGGCTGGTGCATGATCTACTGGGCCACCCAGCTGCTCCAAGAATTTCCCATTTCTTCCAGAGAAGAGACTATACAGAAGATACTAGAACTGTGTCCTTTCTATGCGTATGTCTAGTTGGCTGCCTCTCTGGCTATCTCTGTCTCTCCCTCCCCTCCTCACTCTTACCATATGCACATATTCACATATGCATTTTTGAGCAAGTGTGTATATGTTCATGTTTTTTTTCATTAATATTATGCTATAGAACTAGCCACTATCAGAATAAGAAAAAAAAGCACCTCACTAATTAGTGTGAAGTTAACTTTTCCTTTTACTGGTTCCTATGATCAAATACAATTTCAGAAATCTATTGTAGATCAACAGAGTGGCATTTAAGTATCAGATATTAGAAACCTCTGGCAACCCTAAAAAAGCCAAGTAAGAAGGAAAATGGAGGTAGTATACAAAGACTGTTTTATTGATAAAAGAATCATTTCAGCTATCTGGATTGTCTTGCTGAGCTTGCATATTCATTCATTCATTCACTCATTTCTTTTGTTCTCTCATCTATCTATCTATATATCTATCTATCTGTCTGTCTATCTGCCTGTCTGCCTGCCTGCCTTTAGTTCTGTCTTTATTTAGCAGTACATTTTCATAACCAAGTCTAGGAAGGGTGACATATATTTACCTTTGACCTCAAAATATATGCTTGTTTAGATTCCTAGGCTATACATACCCTAGACCCATGTAATTGCAGGTCTATCTATGGTAACTGTTCTGTGGAGAGAGTAGCAGCACCAATACTACTAGCCTCTGATTTAATACAGTAATATATGAGTTTCCCATTGAAAAGAATAAACATATATTAAACGCTCCCCTGTACAAAACCCTACTTAAATGCTGTGGATACAAGAAAAGCCAAAACAATGCCCGACCTCAAGGAGCTCACCATCTAAGCCAAAGTTTTCTCCAAGATTTCACTGTAAGAGTTATGCCAATAAGTTTTGGGATACCCAATTGTTTGTGCAGAGTGAAATGAGACCAATCCAGCCTGAGATTAGCTTGAACAGCATATTATAATCTAATCCTAGGAAATCTAATGGTGAGCACCCATTTTGCAGAATTCCTAATAAGTTATGTTAGTACAAAGACCCATTTAGTTGAAACTCTTCCATTTGACCAATTCAAGTTGTAAGGGAGTTATTTTCCTCAGTAAATTTTTGTATAACTTTTCCTACATAATTGACTTTTTTTCATGATTCTCTTTTATTGCTCTCATTTCTTTTCCCAATTTTTCTTCTACTTCGATAATTTGCTTTTTTTAAAATTCTTTTTTAAACTCTGAGGGATTCTTTTTATTTTATATTTTATTTTTATCTTTGAGGCGTCACATGTAGCTAGCTATTTTGATTCTATTTTCCTCTTCTAAGATTATGCCTCCATCTTCCCTATCACCCTAGTAACTTTCTATAGTCAAGCACCTTTTTTTTCCTTTTTTTGGTGACTTAGTGTTTTTTTAAAGAGAGAGATGGGCTCTGGTTCTGCATTGTCCCAAGCTTTTGTATTGTGACTTTGGGTGTTTTTGCTAGCTTTTACTGCTTGCTTTCTATGGAGGGTAAGCTTCCCTATTGGGGGGTGGCACTTCCTGCTGGTTTCCTCTGGATGTGGAATTTGGAAGTTGGCCTGCTCCAGGGGTAGAGTCTTGCTCCTCAGTTGTTATGGAAATAGGGTATCTCTGCTGATAGGTCCCAGGGAGGGCCAAGGCCTAGTATGTGATTTGGACTGGGGTAGAATCACTGGGGTGGTGGGGAGAGGCCTTACTGGCCAGCACAAACTTTTCACTTGCCTGGGGGGCTTCTGGTTTGCAGGAGGGCAAGTTCTCCCTGGTGTATGCTGCAGGTACTCTGATATAAGATTGGCTGCTGCTGTTGCTCAACACTCCCCTCCCAACCCAGTGAGACAGATCTTTCCTGCAGTGCTGATAAACTACTTCCCTACTCCTAGTTCAATTCTGAGTTGGTTTTCTAGTTGTTTGGAGGGGAATTTAGGAGGCCTTCAGAGGCTTCCTTCCTCACTCTGCTGTATTGACACTGGAAGAATGATGGTAATTTAAAGTGCATTTGATTTAAGAGAGCATCTATTAGGAGTCAGTTAATCAACTCCACTGACAATGCTGCAGAAATGGGAAAACATAATAAAATAGATGGTGCGCATGGTAACTAATAATAGTATCAGATATTGATCATGAGAGTTTAATTTAGAGACTTTTTAGCTCTGCAAAAATCTTTTAAGAAGTGCTAATAATAGGGAAAAAATATGTCCAATAATGATGATGATATTCATAGCAACAGAATATTGGACAGTTTACAAAGTGATTTCCTTTTTAGGAAAAAAACAATGTGAGGGAGGATTTTCCAGGTGAAGAAACTGAGGCCCAGAAATATTAGGTGACTTCCATCAAGATCATATGGCAGTAAGTAGTGGGATTAGGATTCAGTCAGGTCAAGCAACATTTATTGTTCATCATTTTCACTGTATTTATTATTAATAGCTGATATTTATATATCACTTTAATGTTTGCAAAGTATCCTATTATCTCATTTAATCCTTCGAACAATAATGGGAAGTAGGTGTTATTATTATTCCCATCTTATAAACAAAGGTCTATAAGGTCACACAGCTACCTAGATGCCCTAATGAATAAATCAGAGAATTGTAGGATCATAGGTTTAGTCATTTAGTGCTTGATGAGACCTTATAGGGTGTTTTATCCAACCCTTTAATTTTTCAGATGAGGAAAGTAAACACCAGAGAGGCACCAAGATTACACAAATAAACATTTATTAGGAGCTTATTATGTGTTGGACATTGCCTTCATTGTTAGAGATACAAAAGCAGAAAAACAAAAACTCAAGGAGCATAGATTCAGGGGGAGTGTTGCTGATAGCATGTTTGTTTACATGTATATACATATACAAACACACATTCTCACATATATATATGCATATTCTTAGATGCAGAGCACTCTTCCTTCTTATTTGTATTTTACCTTAAAAATATTTACTGTATACTTTTCACTGAGAGTAAAGCAAATAGATGTACTGTCTGGGTTTCTAACTTCTATTTTTCTGTATTTGTGTGTATATATGTGCATGCTTTATATGCCTTGCATACACATATATGTTTGTGTGTATAAGTACATGCATGTATGCACACACAAGTATATCTACACATTAAATATAAGGTCATTTCAGGGATGGGTGGAGCACCACTAGGAGATCCAGCACCTTTTCAAGTATCTTACATAGGAAGTGGCACTGAAGGAGTCTAGATATGACTAGGGGTTTGAACCCGGGTGTGGGCAAAGCCACTCTTCCTGTTGTGCTAACTTAGGGCTTACGTACTTCATGAATTTAGAAGCTTCTGACTGTCTCTAGGCATGTGTGCTTCAATGCTGAAAGACTGGTGTGCTTTGAGATGATAAAGTAATCCCCTCCATAACCACTGAACAGGAAGAACTGATGATTCAGCAAGGAAGTGACCAATCCTCATTCCTTTCTCTTCTGTCTTGTATTTAGAATATCTTAAAACCCTGTGAACCTTTCACTGGAGGGGTGGATTGGGACTGGGCCCTTCCTCCATTCTCAGCCCATGTGGCACCTAGAGCAGGGCAACTCAATGAGGTGAGCTTGAGCCTGGGCCTGAGTTTGCTTTTCCAACTTTGTGTTTCCTTTCCTGAGAAGGTGAATAAACATTAATTTTGAGGTGGATATCTCCAGACTTGGAGCTGATCTAATGTATTTCAGAGGTCTAGAGATTCAGGTTCCAACAGATGAAGTTGACTAATGACAAGAGAATGTTCTGCCTTAGAAAGGAAGACCATCAATGAGAAGAGCAGCCTAGATCTGTCTGGCCAGAAGATAGGGACTTTGAGAAGACAGGGGAGAACTGAGGTGAAATATAAAAACACCTTTTTTAGCACTCTGCCACCAAGTTTGGAAGGTTTAGCACTGAAATCTCATGAAAATATAATCTAAATCATAAGTTCAGTTACTGAATTTCTGTCAGTTCATGCTTAAGAATATTTTGTTTTTAGTATTTCTTTTGTATGTAAGAAATAAATACCCATCCTACACTGATTCATATTTTATATTGCATATATTTCCATTCCCTGCTTTGTGGAGTGTCTGAGGATGAGCCAAAACCCAGTATCTTGAGGAATTTTTCACATAAGTCAAATAGTGTAAGAAAAGAACTCCAAACCTTCATTTAAAAACCAGCCTTGGTGTGGTTAGTGGATAGAGCACAAGCCCTGGAGTCAGGAATACCTGAGTTCAAATCTGGCCTCAGACACTTAATAATTACCTAGCTGTGGGACCTTGGGCAAGCCACTTAATCCCAATGCCTTGCAAAAACATAATAAAAAAAATGCAAGGGAGAAGCAAAGTGATAGAGTTCGGAATTATATTGCTACTTTTTGTAAAGTAAGAGATGCATTAAAGCTATAGGTAAATAAAAAAAACTGTAGGTAAATCCTGCAATTCTTCATCGTCATTTTCTTCATAATCAGACTTTTTCTATTTTTGAATAGGCTTTGATCAAGTTATGTCTAGACTCCCAGGTTCAAAGTGATTCCTTCTTTCCTAGAATTTCTCTTCCTACTTACTCTTCATCCTAAAATGCAAAACTGACTAAAATTTTTTACTTCAGGTTAAAATTAACTTAAAGAAAAATACTAACAAAACATAGGTAGATTGTGATCATTTTCCCCATAATATACTCTAGCTTCTATTCTAGTTATTTTTATGCATGGTTTATCCCATCTCCACATAAGAAGCAGCAGTATAGTATAGTATAGTATAGGGTTTAGAGTGTTAGACTTGGAGTGCAAGGGGATTTGGATTTGAATTCCACTTCTTATGCTTACTACCTCTAGGCAAGACATTTAAATTCTCTGAAACTTAGTTTCTTTATCTATAAAAATGGGATTACTAGCATTATTTACTTCACAAACATGTAGCAAGGTTCCAGTGAAATAGTATATGCAAAACCATTTGCAATCCTTAAAGCACCATATAGTTATTGACAATGATAGTGATTAATATTGTTATTTGCTCCCCAAGGACAAGAACTGGTTTTTCTATCTTTACTTTGACCTAGTGCAGTATCTTATATAGAATAGACACATAATTTTTTTATAAGGCAGACACAGCTAGGCAATTATTAAACACATAATTTTTTAAAATTTATTTTATATTTTATTTTTTCCTGGTTACAAAAACAAATTTCAACATTCACTTTTTAAGTCCTTGAGTTCCGATTTCTCTCCCTTTCTCCCACCCCAATCTCCCTCATTGAGAAAGCACTTTATTTGATATAGGTTAAAAATGTGTAGTCATGAAAAACATTACCACAATGTAAAAGTAAATATAATCCCTCCCTCCAAAAAAAAGAAACCTTAAGAAAAATAAAGTTAAAAAAAGTAGATACATAAATTTTTTTAAAAGTTAAATGTTACTCTTCACACTAACCTCCAGCATCTTTCCCCTTAATAATGACCAAAATATTCATATTTCAAATCAGGTGAGATACTATATATATGAAAGTACCCTAAGAGGAAAAAAAATATACATAATGGTAACATGGAGCATGGTAGCATGTCAATAAGGCAAATCAATAAACATATATTAAGAACATAGTATAGGCCAGGCACTTTGCTAAATTCTGGGTTCATAAATACAAATAAAAAGAAAAATTGAATCTGCCTTCAAGGAGTTTACTTTCCAGCCAGGGAGGAGAAGACATAAAAGCAAGCTGAAAATGGAGGAGAGAAATTTAATCAAATGGGAGTATACTGGATAAAACTGGAGAGAGACAGAATGGCTGGTCTGGACTTCTCAAAATGGAGGCTCTGGGAGGAACTCAGCATGGACAAAGGCTGCAGGGGCAGAGGGAGCAAGAAACTGAAGGAACTGTGATAAAGTTTAGCAAGTAAAGTATGACTGGTGTGGGCTGTAACCTATCCAAACATCAAATCTCCTTTAATTGTCTGGCACTGTACTTTACACTTTTAGTTCATTTTTACTATATGTTTGAAGGAATTATTTATGTGGTCTTCTGTGTAATTTCAAACCTATCTGGCATACATGAGATAGTTAATATTAAATATGAAATTTGGATGAGGGAACTCTATAATGATAAATATTCATCTAAAATCAATATTGTTGAGTGCTTGTGATGAGCATTTTCAAAAGGACCACATAAGAATAATTGCAGCTTATATACCAACATCTATTGAAGAGACTGAGGATAATAGATAAATAAAATATTCCATATTAAATCAACACGTGCATTAACACTTGTGACTTCCAAGGTGAATACAGAGGAGGGGGAGGATTAAAAAATATATTGAAAAGGATGCTTCCGTATTAAAAAATAAGAAATAAAAGGCTCAGAGTTTACAGAAAAGTCCCTTATTTATAAATGGTATGAGAGCTTCTATTTGTTTCAGTCCCTAGAATATTGCTGATACTCCTAAATGACACCCATAATCACTGAAGAGAGATCAATTCTCCATGCAGGGAAAAAATCAAGTGGATGATGAATGAGTGGCAATTGTCCACATAATACTATCTTTAGATAGAGAAACCATAGAGCTATCTAATCTACTGAGGATCATTTTCACTGTAGACCAACTTGATGAATGCATGTATGTAACATGACCTCTTTGTTATAAAAGTAATAATAGATTAAACTGCTCCTCTTTGTTTAGGGGTAACTTCTTAGAGTCATATAACTAAAGGACAATTAACATAGTGGATTTGAATGAACATTATTTTGAATGAATTCCTCATCCAAAGTTCTCGTGTGACCTAAATGACTATGGATGGATGGATTGAATTAATTTATTAAATATTGGTAAATGCTTTATAAATATTATATTACTTGATCCTCACAACAATCCTATGAAGTAGAAATTATTATTATTATCCCCATTTTAGAGTTGAGGCAAACCAAAACTGAAATGCTTTTTCCAGGGTCTTCTTGACTCAGGATTCTCTCACTCCCTGCCCAACATCCTAACCACTACACTACCTAGCTGCCTCATAGATTCATGATTTTTTCTTCCCATTTCATTTGTCACAGAAAGTGTTTAGGATTACATTGTGAAAAAATTAAATAGAGGATCTCCTGCAAAAGGACCCTCTTCAGAATAGAAGAATTTAGAAGGAATATGCATTTTAGTAACCACTTTCTCATTACCCACCCACCCCCATTAAGATTGATGAATCTTTAAAAAAAAGTTGCTTACAACATGACTAATATGGAAATGTTAAAATTGTTAAACACGATTGTACATGTTCAGCCCTTATCAGATTGCTCATTGCCCTGGGGCTGGGGGAGGTAAGGCAGAGAGGGAGTTAGAAAAATATGGAACTCAAAAGCAGGCAAAAGAATGAATATTGAAAAATATCTTTCTTGTAATTGGAAAGAAATTTTTTAAATTTTTTAAATTTAAATTTAAAAAAAGTTGCTTGGCAATTGATTCAAAGAAACAAAAGTTCTTATTCTGATAATTGCACCCTCAAATAGGCACCCTAAATAGATATCCTACATAAACACATATTTGCCTATGTAAATAGAGGACAATAATCCTAAGGAATTTGTCAAGAAAGGCAAAAAGCAAAATCCAAACAAAACCAAAAAAAAAAAAAAACCACAGTGCCTGTTCTCAAGGAGCTCATAGTCTAATAGAGGAGATGGCATGCAAACAATTTTGTACAGACAAGATATATACAAGATAGATTGTGGGGGGGGGGCAGCTAGGTGGTACAGTGGATAGAGCACTGGCCCAGGAGTCAGAAGGATGTGAGTTCAAATGTGGCCTCAGACACTTAATAATTACCTAGCTGTGCGACCCTGGCCAATCACTTAATCCCACTACATTTAAGTAAATAAAAAAAAAAAATTTAAAGGATAGATTGTGGGTAGGTTCAAAGAGAAATCACTTAGATTGAGGACCAGGAAAAGCTTCTAGCATAAGATGGGATTTTAGCTGAGACTTAAAGGAACCCAGGGAGGCCATAATGGAAATGAGAATGAAGTTCCAGGTAGGGGAAACAATAAAGGCAAATACTCCAAGTCAGTGGATAAATTTATCATATCTAAGCAACAGGAAGGAGCATCACTAGGTCACAAAGTATGAGAAAGGGAGTAAGGTATATGAGAAGACTGTAAAGGTAGCAAGGGGCCAAATTATGAGGGCTTTAAAAGTCAAAAAGGCTTTTATATTTGATCCTAGAAGTGATAGCTTCTAGAGCTGACTGAATGGGAAGGGTCTAGGAAGTCAGACCGGTACTTTAGGAAGATGTTTGACTGCTGAATGGAGCTAAGACTGGAGTAAGGCAGAAGACCAATCAGCAGACTATGGGAATATTTCAGGTATTAAATGATGGAGGCCTATACCAGGGTGGTTATTGATACTGATCAGCATAGAGAAGGGGACATATAGAGATATGTTAAGAAGGTTGAAATAACAGGACTTATTTAACAAATGATTGGATTATGGAAAGGAATGAGAGAGAGTGAGTTATCAAGAACAACACCTAGGTTTTGAGCTCTGGTGTTGATTAGAAGGATAGTGGTGGCCCAGAGGATAATAAGAAAACTAGGAATATAGTAACAGTAATAACAACAACATTTTTATGGCTTTTTAATATTTGTAACACCCAATTATGTATTTTTAAATGGCTTTTATTTTTCTTTGCAATGTATACTTTTGTGATGTCATACCTATATCTGATTATCATAGCTGGACCAGTTATCTGTTCAAATGTAACAACAAATATAAACTCTGATGACTCTGAATAGTTGAAAAGTTATATGGATTCTTCCTATTATTTCCTTCTCCTTCCTGCTCCATTACGTGAATTAAAAGCTTGATCTCTCTTAGTCACACAATCATCTAAAGATTGAAGCTCATCTAGTTCATCTCCTCATTTCTCCAGATAATGAAACTGTGACACAGTGAAATGATTTGTTTAGAATCCCAAAACCTATGCCTTCAAGCTGTAGGCTAATTAGACTGCCAAGATAGCTAGTCAGTACCTAAGGTGAGTTTCATGGTGAGTAAATTTGAAAGCAAGTTTGTATTACTGATTAAATTTAAGATTAGATAATCTTTATGTTCCCTGTATGCCAACTCCTACTTGTGCCCTCTGAGACCTCAGTATGATGAACTACAGTGATGTGACTTTTAAGACATAAGATTGATTTTTCTTTTACATATCAGCACTTGGACATCCAAATGAATGCTCTTCTTTTGCCAAATAATCCCTGGGGTAGGCAATATGCTATTGTGAAAATACTACTATTGCTTCAAATATATGTTTTAGAATTCCTCTTTTCCAATTCTCCTTTATTTATGCCATTCTCCTCATCTTCAATGCCCTTTCACCCTTCTCTCTCACAATCCATCTTTATTGTAGTCTTCATGTTTCAGCTTAAAATTCTCTGTCTCTGAGAAGTATTTTCTTACTAAATCCATTCCACTGTTACTGTTGCTTTACTTAATAGTTCTTCATCAATTGTGTGTGGCTGGCATGCCTAGGTCTGGAACCAGAGGAATTAGATAAGACCTTTTCCTCTCTACTTCTTATCAAAGAATGATTTTAACCATCTTGTCATTAGTCCTACTTGTCCTAAGGAATGTGTTGGTGAGTTATAATAGAGTTCACATCCTAGAGTAGTTCTTCAAAGGGAGATGAGAATACCTACATACTTTATGTTCTCTGCTCTCTTACCTTTACTCATATCATTCCCTAGGTCTGGTATACTCTGTCTCATTAATATTGCCTGGTTTTCAAAGCCCAGTTCAAATGTCATTTACAAGACTTCCTGATTTCCTCTCATCTAGTTATGATCTTATCTAGATAGCCCTTTTCTTACACCTTTTGTATGGACTCATCTCGTATTTGATATTTTTTATAATATATATTTATTTAATATAATATTGCATTATATTGTGTATATATGTCTTTATATATATAGTTATTTCTTATGTGAATCACATCTGCCCAACTGGATTGGAAAAAAAAGACTATGTGTTATTTAAGCATCTGAGGTTCTGAACAAAATAATTTGCTTTCCCCCAAAACTAGCCTTAGTTGTTGCTGTTGTTGTTGCAATTTCTACTCCATACTCCTCCCATTCCTTTTTGACCACTTCTATTTGCTACAAGAACATGAAACACACTTTATCTGAGCTGTAGCTCAGAAGAGAGTGACAAAATACCATGACTTTCAATGCCATTACTTATGGAAATTGGCAGGGAGAGTTGTTCCACACTATTGATGGGTGTCTAGTCTATTTGGTGATAACTTTCCTCTGCAAACAATGATATTCCTTTAGTCTTAGAAGGCTAGTGCTGATGAAACCAGTGGCAGCAGAGGAACTTATATGCACCCGCATGTTGACTCTTCATTGTACAATAACGGGAGACTCTTGGTCCAAGACATAAACCTGGCCTTTGAAAATGGACACTTGGGCCCTGCCCTCCATTGAAGTTTGGCAATGCAGTGATAGATGAACTCACACTCTGGACTGTGTCAAAGACCATTGTATACCAATTCAAAGAATTTCAAGGTCTGACCTTGCTTGATTTTTGTGTGCTTCCTGATCTTTCAAAGCCCCAATATAAAATGTATATAGTAAAGGATTCAAACCCAGGTCTTCTGACTTCCAAACCAATGCTTATTCCATTAAGCTGTTTTCCATTACCATATTCATCTTGGAGAATTTTTTTTAAAGGAAACAAAATTATCTATTTAATTTGATCTGAAATGGTGATTTAAGGAAGTCCTAGAGAGGAAAAAGATCCATTTCCTCATCCTTACAAGATGTTGCTGAATTGTTTACTTATTATCTCTGAGCTATAAATCTCCAAAATATGGGAAGACAACTGGATTTGGAATCAGAGGATTCTAGTTTGGATTTTTGATTATTTACTTACTGCCAATATCACCTTAGACAATATCACCTTTATTTATTTATTTCCTTTATTTATTTCCTGACTTGTAAATGATCTCTATGGTCCCAACCAAAGCTAATCCTTATTTTATACATTAGTAACAGTAATCCTCAGGGATTCTTTTGATTTATTGTATAAGTCTAGCATTAGGTTGGACTTCTATAACTCCCTAAAAGAGCTAATGTTTCTACACACATTGGATCTATTGGATAATCAAAACAGACCAGCCCTATTTTAATTTTTCTACCGTATGAATTTTGGCTGTTTGGCTGTATATTCTATTCTCTCATTTCACAACACTGTTGCTATGAACCAACTCTCCCCATTGCACCATTTAAAAACAAAAACAAAAAACAAAAGCATGCTTTACATGAATTGTTTCAAGGTTAAGTAGGGTGCACCTGGAGAGGTCTAAAATTGTCATCTACAACTTTGCTGTCCCACATTCTTGCCCAAAACAGTACTAAATTCTCAAAATCTCCCAGGAAAATGTTTCCTGTCTAAAAAAATTACCTGGACATTGTTTCCCTTGCTACACAACCAGATAGTTATAGTTTCATCAATGTCCATGGCTCTTCATCTTAATCTTTCTAAATGCCTTGTGCAAACTTAGTTGCCCACAACTGCTTTCTGCCCTGAGAATCTTCCTTTGTAACAAAGCACATGATAGCAATACAATCCCCAATCTATATATCTCATTCTGAATCTACGTTTTACTATTTCCCCACTGACAGAAGCAGGCAGACAGACAGGTAAATGACAGGTGACACAGAGGAGAAAGGGCATAACTTGGAATCAGAAAGATCTGAGTTTGAATTCTGCCTTAGATAAACACTAGTAATGTGACCTTGGGGCAAGTCTCTTAATTTCTCTGTGCTTTAGTTTCTTCATCTTTAAAATGGGGGTAAATAATGACATCTACCTCACAAGGTTCAGATGAGGTAGCATATAAATTGCTTTAAAAATCTTAAAGTGCCATGTAAATACTATCTATTGTTACAGACAGAATTTATTTAGTACTTACTATATGCTAAACATCAGGAATAGTAATATGGAGCAAATAAGGCCCTTAAGTAGTTTATATCTTACTGGGGGGAGATAACAAGTTGGACAGCTGAAAAGTAAGAAATGGGAGTAGTGTCTGGATGACATGGAAGTGGTAAGGAGACCTGGTTCTGGGCAAAATAAACCTAGCAGAGCCAGAAGTCCCAAGGATAAAGTCCAAGGATCAGGAACCCCAAGTAGAAATTTTTAAAAAATGGAGGTTGATGGCTAGAGTAAAAACAGTATGGTATGGAGATGGAAATAAAAAAAGAAGGAAATTTAATAATCCACATTTATAATATCATTCTCTTTATATTTTACAATCATTATCTTATTAGTTCTCTACCCAAGCTCC
Source organism: Macrotis lagotis (assembly GCF_037893015.1). Classification (NCBI taxonomy): domain Eukaryota; kingdom Metazoa; phylum Chordata; class Mammalia; order Peramelemorphia; family Peramelidae; genus Macrotis; species Macrotis lagotis. Next base: position 137,965,558 of record NC_133662.1, on the reverse strand, counting down.
CCAGATGGAATATGGTGTGAATAGCTGTATGATCATATGCTGTGTCTAACTGTGATTCAGATTTTTTGTGAAATTGGCTTAATCTTTCCTGCTTAATGAGAAAAGGAGTAGGAAGTAACATGATGGTGCTAGCATTTTTGCTCATGAAATCAAGTTAGATTACTTTTGTTCTTTGTGAGTCAGAGAAATTTTGCTACATAATAGAACCTTTTGTGTTTCAACCAGCAGGTGGCAACCAAATTAAAGCTAAAAGTTTACCTAATCGCATTAATAGGGGAAAAAATTGGTTTTATACTTTGGAAAACTGACAATTGCAAGAAATACACTTGGCTCTGACATTAAAAGCCATTAAAGAATTTTTTAAAACTTTAGTTCTGAGACTCATCTGATTTTTTAAAGGTTGTTTTCGATTTTTCTCCTCAAGGTTCATTGTTACAAGTTAATTTTTGTGAAGGATTGTCAGAGGAATCCTCTAGAGTCATACAACATGATGTTTGAAATAATGAGGCTGTTCACTTACTTTGACAGTTTTTAAAAGCATAATTAAAAAGCAAATCTTTTTAATGGCTTAAATTAATGATATTTCATTTATTTTATTTTGTAAAGCTGTTTATAATTTGCCCAAGACATTTATTAGATTTTTTTTTAAAGAATAGCTCAATACAAAATTTAAAATACCCCAGAAGAATACCAATTGTGTGGTTAGGTGACCTTTTTAAAAACTAGAATGAAACTCTTTGTTATGATGTTGTTGTTCCATCATAAGAAAGGGTTTTATTCTCATTTTTTTTTTTTAGAATCATAGAACTTTTAGATGGGGAAATTAGATAGTCAAACCTAAATCATATTGCAGAGAGGACACTAATACTTAAGGACACAAATGTAATATCAGAGTCCTCTGGCCTAGAATCCCAAGCTTCTAATGTACAGCTCACTGTTTTCTCTAATATGTCCACACTACCTATTATATATAAGTATTAATTAAATAATGATTCAATCATTTATTCCTGCTCATGTTTATGAATATGATCCAGTATGATTGTGTAGATATAATAGCCAGCATTATATAGCACTTCAAGATTTGTAAAACACTTTAAAAACATTATCTCATTATAACTTTGGAAGACATTCTATTATTAGCCTCATTTTACAGATGAGTAAATTGAGGTAGATAAAAGTTAAATGACTTACCCAGGATCACAATAAATAATAAGCATCTAAAGACAAATTTGAACTTAGGTCTTCCTGCCTCTAGTTCCAGCACTCTGTCCCTATGGAGTCACCTAGCAGTATTCTGTATATATACTATATTGTATATAAGTATTTCATGAATTATAGAATTGGAAGGGGGCAGAGTGAGTAAGATAAGTATACACAAACACTGCCTATTAATATAGGAATTCTGCTAAGTACTCTTACAAAACTTTTCTTCTGACAGAGCCTGTAGAAATCATCTTGTCTCACTGTTATATGTTATAGGATTGGAAGTAATTTCAAAGTCCAGTCCCATACTTTTACAGATGAGAAAACTGCGGCACATTAAAGCTAAGTGACCTACCCATATCTCCTCTGGCATTTTTTTTCCACTTAAGCCACATCCATGTGTAGAATAGTTGTTCATTTATAAAGTACATTGTAAAATTAAACTCCAATAATATTATAGTCTTAGTTCTGGAAGGGTCAACTTAGTTGGCTCAGAGGATAGAGTACAAGGCTTGAAGTCAGGAAAACCTGAATACAAATGCCTGCTCAGACACCCTGGGAAAGTCATGTAATCCTGTTTAACCTCAGTTTCCCTATCTATAAAATAAGATGGAGAAAGAAATGACAAACTACTCTAGTATCTTTGCCAAAAAAATACCAGATGAGGTGAGGAAGCTTAATAAGTATATCATACTATAATTCTTTAAGAAAGAAATAAGACTTTTTACCAGGAATATAGTTTAATAATACTTATTAAACTTTCTTGGGGTTCACAAAGAGTCTGACATTAACCAAAAAAAAACTGGAAAGGACTTGAGGGCTAAGTTCATCTATAACCCTCTTTCTTCAGATGAGAAATTGAAGCAGAAATTAATTGTGATTTAATGGAAATTACTCCAAAATCAGGAGATCCTAGGTTTGAATCCTGATTCTTCATTTAATATCTGTCAGACCTTAGATAAGTACTCTGCTGAGATCTTGTGACAGTAGTCCCCTTGCTGTTCTTCTGATAAGACCCACTATTTCCTTGCATTTTCACCTGCTGACCCCATGCTCCTTAGAATGATTTTCCTTTTCATCTCTGCCTCCTGGCTTCAGTGGCTTCCTTCAAGTACAGGCAAAATCCCACCTTCTACAGAAAACCTTTCCCAATCCCCCTTAATTCTAGAGCCTTCTCTTTGATGATTATGTCAAATTTATCCTGTATATAGCCATGTTTGTACTTTTTTTCATATCTTTTCATATTGTCTCTGCCGTTGAGAAGTTTTTCTTTTTCTTTGTATCACTAATGCTTAGCAGTGCCTACCTCATAGCAGTGGAATACAATAAATGTTTATTAACTGAGCCTCATCTATTAAATAAAAGAGTTGAGCTAAATCTCTGAGGTCCCTCTCAGCCCTAAATCTATTATTCTATATTCCCAAGTGGCCTGTCTAAGTCAGGGATTAAGTTGCAGAATTGCAAAAATTGGGTGCAACTAAGTGGCACAGTGGGTAGAGCATTGACCCTGGAGTAAAGAGAGACCTGAGTTAAAATCTGGCCTCAGATTGTTGATACTTACTAGCTGTGTGATCTTGGGCAAGTCATTTAACTCCATTACCTTGTTAAAAACAAAATCAGAATAGTGACAATTTTTAAAATAAGTATAGATTATATATTTATTTGGCTTGCAGTTTTAAACTTTAACTCTAATACAAATGACTTTGAATTCCTTTTAAGATAATCACTGATAGACTTGCAAAACAATTTTTTTTTGCTTTCTTTGTTACAAAGGATGACTTTGTCAAAGGGCAGGGTCATAGTTTTTTGGAAATAAAAGTACTATATAATATAAAAACTACAAATCTTTTTTTTTAATTGTTGGAATCTTTAGAAAGCGAGCCCAGGGTCTAGACCAAAAGGAAATCAAGATTCCTTCTATTAATCACTGCAAGGAGATCCAGAGCAGCCTTAAGGCACCAGAAAACTGGCACTGACTTTATATTGGTGCTAAGTTTTAGAGTACAGTCAACCCAAGATAGCTATCAGGAGTCTATGGGAGCCTCTTCCTGCTACCTGTAGATCAAAATGTCTAATGGTTGATTAGTTCCCTTAACTTGAAGGCAGTCTGTATTGATGGATTGACTGGCTGTACATACCACTTCCTGTCAATAAACATGGTATTAAGGTAAAAAATTGGATTAGAAAGTAGGAGACTCCAATTTCAACTCTGCTACTAACTAGCTATGTTAACTTGAGCAAGAAAGATAAACCTCCTTGTAACTTCATTTTTCTCTGTGAAATGAGACAAGACCCTTGCAGATGTAAAATTTTATTATGTATGTCAAACCTGCCTTTCTGAAGACTTAAGTAATCAATAATTCCTAGTGAAGTATGGGACCTATTTTCCTGCTAAACATCTCATTCTACAATCTTTCTGTTTCCCTTACAGATTGATACACCATACTGATACACCATATGGAAAGCAGCAGGAACTCCTGATGCTATGGGGGCCAAAGGATCAGAGCCCACACCAAAGCAATTCTATCCCATCCAGCTACTTATAATTTGTGGACTATGAGTAACTCATGAGGTCAGTGATATTGGAACAGGATGACCTTATTAAAAATATAATTTTTTATCATAATCATATAAATATAATGCAAATAATTATATAGATTACTACATATTATTTCAATAGTTTTTTGTATGTCTATTTTTTTAAGTTCAGATTTGCAATTTCATCAGGATAGGGAATTTCAAGTCTAGAAACTCCTTCATAGAAAATAGATAAGCAACTACTTTTTAATTTTTATAGTCTTACAGAATTGTTTAGGGCTTTGAAAGTTTGAATGACTTGCCCATGGTAACACAAACTAATATGTTTGAGGGTCAAGTCTTGAATTCAAGTCTTCCCTGACTAACAAGGCCATCTTTTCCTCTAATCTCAGTGACACTGACTCAGTGATGTCATTGACTTCAATCTAGGTCTCTAACCACCCACCTAATTACTCTGCTAAATTGGTACTGCTAAGTTAATTTAAAATGGATTCCCCTTAATAAGATATGAGGAATAGATTCTTATTTAAAAATAAGTTTTTAATGATGTCTTCTGTTTCCTACATCATCATAGCAATATGGAAAACAAAACAAAACAAAAACCAAGTCTGCTCAATGTTGTCCAGAAGTGCAGAGATCATTCATAGACCTGGTCCTATTCTGATGACAGAGTAGATTTGGCCTGCCTTTTTTTCTGATTTGGCATGGTTTGCTCCATTTTAGGCAAACCTAGAGGTCTAACATGAGGGGTGGAGGATGTTTATAGGTTAATTAATGTTGAACATAATTTGACACCCCATGAGTCTAGTCCACTGATAATGACAACTCTAAAGCTCAAGAGATTCGTTAGATTCAGTATCCTTAGAAGTAGAGCTTACAGTCTTAAGCCATGCCGGGCTAGAGCTATAGATTCTTAAATTCCATGAGGGAAGACCTACCTATATTATATTCTTTGTTTTTCCATATAGAGATCAGTGAGGTTCCTTACCTGTCTTTGACTTTTAGAAAATATTTACTGAGAGAAATCCTGAGGTACTACCTATAATCCTGGCCTTGGAATCAAGTCCTGGGTCAAGTCCCATACTAGACCCATACTAGAAGAGTAAATAGAAACAAATCACTTCATCTCATGATATCCTGGGCAGTTCTCTAAAACTAAGAGCTGCCAGCTTTATCAGCGGAAACAGTTCCTATATCAGAGTTTTACATACTCATAAAAATCACAAGTCTAGACCCCCCTGTCCCCAAAGAGGCTAAATGTTGAATCTTACAGGGAGAACAAGATCATGTCATACAATTTATTTTACAGATAAGAAAAAGGGAATTCAAAATTCTATTTCTCTTCCTTTGCTGCTGTCATAATGTCGCTTTTCTCTTTTCATACATTTAAAAAAATCTTTGGTCTCAGGGATGGTAGAAATTGTGTCCATTTATACCTTCTCCCCATGGAACATGGTTTTCTCCAAAGAGAAGCTTTCCAAGTTGCTAGAGCCTTTCCTCCAGATCTTTTTTACATATCATGAGTACTAATGAAATATTCTACCTGCTTTTTCTTATGCTTTATTCTTTTTTTATTTATTGAAAGCAATGGGGGCAAGTGACTTGCCCACAGTCACACAGTTAGGCAATTATTAAGTGATTGAGTGCAGATTTGAACTCAGGCTCTCCTGTCTTCAGGGCTGGTGCTTTATCCACTGTGCCACTTAGCTGCCCCCTTATGCTTTATTCTTAACACATGACTTGTTTCTGATCATCCATATTTGCTCAATGATATTCCTTTTGTTTATGAGCATAAATCGTAACTGCTGCAATCTACTAATGCCCAACAGAAATTATAGAATTCTACAATGCACAACCATAGAACATAGCTGGGAGAAGTTTTTTCATAGAATTTCTGGTTCTCAAGCTACCCACCCCAACCCTTCCCTTATAAGAGTAATTCAGGGGTGGTGCAACTAGGTGGTACAGTGGATAGAGCACCGGCCCTGGAGTCAGGAGTACCTGAGTTCAAATCCAGCCTCAGACACTTAATAATTACCTAGCTGTGTGGCCTTGGGCAAGCCACTTAACCCCAATGCCTTGGGGAAAAAACCTCAAAAAAAGGTAATTGGAACAAAGATAGGAGGTGATCAGAGTCAGAGGGAGAGGGAGAGGGAGAGAGAAAAATGTAGTTTAGTGACTGCTAAGAGTGATGGTTAAGGTCCAAGTAACAAACACTGGCTACTGAATACATTCCTCCTATAATTGATGTAATTGATGGGTTAACTGTAATCAGATAAATGAATGGATGGATAAATGAAAAGACCATTTTTAAGTATTTCATTTATACCAGGCACTATTTTAAAAGGAAGATACAAGTACAAGCAAACAGGATAGGTCCTTCTTCTAAGGAACTTAATTTCTAATAGGGAAAGATAACATATGAAGGGAAGTTGGTATGGCAGAATGGTTTGGAAATGACCTGGAAGTTAAGTAAAACCTTGGTTCTGATAAGATAAAATGAAAGTTCACCTATAATAATCCATTGTCCCATGCAATGGAATAAGGAACTTGGCCAGATTGCAGTCAACAAAATTTTAGATCAAAGGATCCCTGCCAGGGGTGGCTAGGTGGCATAGTGGATAAAGCACCGGCCTTGGAGTCAGGAGTACCTGGGTTCAAATCCGGTCTCAGACACTTAATAATTACCTAGCTGTGTGGCCTTGGGCAAGCCACTTAACCCCATTTGCCTTGCAAAAAAAAAAAACCTAAAAAAAAAGAGATCCCTGCCAATAACTACATCACCAAGACAGGGACGTAATGAACCTTTTATTGTTCAGTCATGAACCGTATTGGGGTTTTCTTGGCAAAGATACTAGAATGACTTGCCGTTTTCTTCTCTAGTTTATTTTACAGAAGAGGAAACTGAGACAAATGAGGTTATGTGACTTAGCCAGAGTCATGTAGCTAGACAGTGTCTGAAGACATATTTGAACTCAGGAAGATGAGTTTTTCTGACACCAGGTCCAGGGTTCTAATCTTTGTACCACTCAGCTGCCCTACTGAGTTCCACTTAATGCAGGATCTCTCATTCCATTCTCTTGTGCCATAAGTAAGCCAAGATCCTGACTGTAGAATTTCTGTATCTATATCCCTATGAGAAGTATGTATTGAGCATACTATGGAAACTGGGAAACTGCATTTTTTTTTTGGTTTCTTCAGAGTTTAATTGAAACTGTATATTGCTTAGGACACAAGGAGCCAGATCAATTATATTTGGGGGTGAGGTGGAGTGACTTGTAATGTGAACTCATTGCTTCTTTTAGTTATTTTATATTTTTTTAAAAATCATGCATTGTGTCCTTTGGTTGTTAGGTATGATTAAATCCTTATTGATTTTATATGTACAGGGACTAGACCTATGATTTCCCTGGAATAGGGAAATCTCAGAAGAGGAAACTTCTGGGATTTTATGCTGAATAAACTTATTGATTCTATGCTGAGTCAAAACACTACATGCAACCTTCTGACATGTATGTTTGTTTCTTTAAGGAACCAACTCCATTATGCCAGTTATATGACTAGTATTCATTGAATTGGATAGCCTGTCATCACTTTGTTGTAATCTATTGTTCTCATTATTATATGTTACTTCCCTTCGCAAACTGATTTTTTATGCTGTTGCTCACATATGGAATTTTCTCCTACGGTGACTTTGTATAACTTGTCCCCATGACTGCAGCAGCCTCCCTTAGTACCTTTTCCTCTTGGAATCTCTAGGATATTTCAAATCTCAGTTCAAATGCTTCCCCCTTCAAAAAGGGCAAATGTCTCCCTCAAAATATAATCTTTTGTTTCCTTTTTTACATAAACTTATTTTAAGTTCATGCTTTGTCTCTCCTAATGCATATAATCTCCTTTAAGGATGGAACTTTATCATTGATGTTTTTGTTTCTGCAGTTACCCTTTTGGTATCTAGCACAAAACAAAGAATATCACAAATGATCATTGATTTATTTTTGAAATAGAAGAAATTCAAATAGAGGTGGGACTACCTAGTGCATGGAGTACAAATTGTCAGTGTAAGCATGAGTGTTCCTAGTTAAAAAAAAAAAGGTATCATAGCCACCTGGTGGTAAAGTAGCAAAAGTGCCTTTTAAAATTTGTCTCCATAGAAGGTGGAACTGTTCAGAAAACATATGGGAGCATTCATGCAAAGAAAACTGAAGCCCAGGTTTTTCTCTTAACCCTGGAATTGTAAAATTGTCTTTTTTTCCTGACATTTCTCCTTTCCATCTACCTTTCCTTTTGAGTTCCCAGAACCCAAATTTATTTAGTAAGAAAGGTCACATCTGGTTCACCAATATTAGTCTCATAACCCTCTCAGGAGTGTTTGCATTTCAAAACAGATGCTTGGGAGAGACTAATGATTAAAATAAATGAAATTCTAAGCCAGATTTTTAGAGGTTGCTATCTTTAGGATTTTTTCTGGGGGGTGGGGCAAGAGAGAGGTTAGAGTTGAAGGTGGGTATAGGAGTGAGGGAAGTCTTTCAGTTCTACTCCAAATGACTCCAATGGACCACTGTTGTGAATCATTAGACCTGTCCTGACTTCCAAGTGATAATTCTTTCTTTTCTACTATTCTATTTGTGATATGGGGATGTTGAGGGAAGGGAAGGCAGAGTTGCCCAATTATATTCTTTTCTGCCAGATACCCCAGAGGAAAATTCAGCCACTTCTAATGACTTGGAGAATGCATTTTTCCAGCCCTGGGATTATTTCAAGTAGCTGAGTTAGTAACAACTACAATTTATAAAGCAAAGGTCTTCCTAAATTAGATACTTGTAATTTATAATTAAGCTTAATTGTAGTTGTTGATTAGGGTTGCCAGTGGTAATTTCATGTGCTGTACTATAGAAGACCATGGACTCTGGGGGTTTTCTACCCTCTCTTGATGCTGTTTCATATCTTCAAATAGCTCAGTGAGATAAAGACAGGTTGAGACTAATGGCATAGCAGCAAATCCCAGTGTGACAGTGACAGTGGAATTTCTAAGGAGAAAAGGGAAAGAAGGGGAGAGACAAAATGAAATTTTTCTTTTTTACTTCCCTATTCCAGGATGTACAGATGATACTTCTTTTTTTCACAGGCAAGAAAGAATTTATTAGCAATTACTATTTTAGTATTTTGTATGAAAATAGAATAGATACTCATTTTAATTTCTAAGAGATCAAGACTATGGAATGAGCTATAAGCTTAAATTAGCATCATGATGCTTTTTATTCTCAGGGCCTATGCTATGGGAACCTGAAAATAGCTTTCTAGTATGACTCTATTGTATAGAAATATTATAGTGGCTATAGAAATAAAAATATATTTGTAGATTGATTTAAAATTTATAAAATACTATCCTATATTGTAAGGTGGACAGTAAATGTATTATAATTGTACTCATTTTACCAAAAGGGTAACCAAGCATTCTAATGCTGCCTGGCAGAGAAAAATAAACACATCAAATAAATCCACAACTTCCAACCAATCAATTTTTTTCATCTTCATCTGTAATTGCATTGATATATGGAATTTCTGATGAGAAAATTCTTATTACCAATGCTAACAGCTTCTCTTCTGCCATTTATAGTCTTAGAGGTTTTCTGGGACCCTGAAGTGTTACCATTTGAATTTTTCACAATGTACAATCTCTGAAAATAGTTAAACATTAAGAATGTTTATAACTGATCAGACATATAGCCTTATACTTCACTAGCTTTTTTTAGCCTCATTTGTATAACTGCAATTGTGTGTATTGTTCTTTTTATTTTATTTTGTCCATGTCTAATCACTTCATCTATCTTCTTGTATTTCTTTAAATTTTTCCTCTTTGCTTAATTTTGTTGAGTAGCACTTTCTTTCCAGTCATTCAAGTTTTAAACTCTATAATCAGCCTAGAGAGATAGGTAAGAGTCTAATAGTGAAAGACTGTAAATATCAAGCAGAGGAATTTGTATTTAATCCCCCAGGCAAAGAGAAGTCACTAAAACTTCTTGAGCGAGCATGATGAAGCACTTTAACAACACCACTTAGACAATTATGTGAAAGATGAATTTGGAGGAGGGAAAAGCCAGAGTCTAGGAAAGCAATATGGAATCTGTTTCAACCATCCAAAGGTGAGGAACCTATCTACATCCTGATTGAGATCTAGCAGGTATTTGGTGATATGGGACTAATGGATTAAAGAGACATTATTGCTAGATATGTAGATACTGGAGTCATCTGTATAAGCATGGGGATGAAGCTATAGTAGCTGAAAAGAACAGATAAGTGGAGGAGGAGGAGATAGCCAGAGAAAAAGGGAAAGGAAGAAGGAGGAAAGAGAGAAAAAGAGGGATCAAGACCACACTTTGAGATATCCCCAAACATGGCAGGGACATAGGGATGTTACTGAAAACAAGATTAATAGAAATGTAAGCACAAAAATTCAGGGAGGAGAGTATCCAATAAAAATTTAAAAAATATGCAGGCTATCTGTGAATTGTTCCAATTTGGAATTATTAGATATTTAGATATTTAAAAAAATCTAATAAAGCAGACATTTGTCACCTTTTATTCCCTGATATTGTTTTCCCTCAACCCCAAATGAGTCTGTTTTTGCAACCAAGAAAATCAATTAGATAAAACTAGCAATGACTGTGCCTGATTGTAAATGCAGCATTCTATACCTGTGATCCACCCCCACTGCAAAGGAGGCAGTTAGTTCCATATTTCTTCTTCTTGGTCAAGATTGATTATTATAATTTTGTTTTTGTTTTTGTTTTTGTTCTTTATTTGTGTATGCTTTTCTTCTACTTATGCTTCCTTCATTCTGAGATTTCATATCCATGTTTCTATAGTTTATTTCAAAATCTTCATTCATTTTTACATGACAATGATAGTCTATTGTTTATTTTCCATAATTTGTTTATCCATTTTTCAACCAATGAGCATGCATTTGTTTCTATTATTTAACTACCACAAAAAGTGTTGATTAATATCTAGGTACATTTTATTTTTATCTTTTTTTACATCCTTGGGATGTATAATCAACAGAAGTGAAAAGATATGAATAGTTAAGTGAATGTTTTTGTATAATTTAAAACTATTTTTAATATTTGAATCATTTATAACTCTACCAATAATGTATTAGTGTGCCTATCTTCCTATAGCTCCTCCAATATGAACTATTCTATCTTTGTCATCTTTACCTTAGACAGGCAATATTTCAACATGGATAGAAAGTTGACCTCCAAATCAGGAAAAACTAGATTCAAACCAAATGGTTATGAGATCCTGGCTAATCCCTGAAACTTAATGTTCTAGGTAACTCTCTAAGACTAAAAGCTGTAGAACAGGTACTGATGTACATTAGTAGAGGGGATCACCTAGGACTTATTTATATCAATAAAAAAAGGGAAGGTCATTGTACAGTGACCAGAGCATCACCTAGAGTCAGGAAGACCTGGGTTCAAATCTAACTTAGACACTAAATGTATGACACTGATCAAGTTACTTTACTCTGTTTGCCTCAGATTCCTCTTTTATAAAATGAACTGAAAAAAGAAATGGCAAATCCATCCAGTATCTTTGCCAAAAAAACAACAATAAAATCACAAGTCCAGTTTCTACTCATTATCTATCATCTGCCATTTTGGAACATATGAAATCTCAATGTTGTTTTACTTTCCTTTCCCTTATTAGCAATTTGGAACAGTCTTTTTTGCTTAACTGCTAGTGTCCTTGAACCACTTTGTTTGGGGTTAGACTTCTTTTTTAAGTATCATGATGGTTTCATTTAATATAGTAAGTGAGCAGAAAGAATAAAATGTACTTTTGTTTGGGATTTGTTGAGCCTGGGTAGAGTGCCATTTGCCTAGAAGCTAGCATGAATCACACTTTTGAAATACTTTACTTTTACTAATGTTGTAAGCACTGAATTATAACTGGTTAACTCAGCACAAATCTTTTCAAGACAAAAGTTATCTGCAAATTACTACATAATCTCTTCATAAGAGCCATTTCTGATCACTATGCAGTGGCCAAAGAATAAATACTTGAATGAATAAATGAACAGGCTACATTTATGGCTAGCTTGTGATACTCCATAATTAAGTATTCCTTAGGGGAAATGATAAGTCTTGTTAATCTAAGGAACAGGAAGTAACTTTAAAATTTCAAATGGTATATGTAGGTATTTGTCACACCTACAAATGAAATCTTTACCTGTATAAATTTATGGGGCCAAACAAGTGACTTTGTTGTTCAGAAATTACTGGATTACTGAAAATTAGGAACTTTGAATTGTTGTCAGATTGCCACAAATTCCTTGAGAAACTTGAAGAATATTTGATAATTTAACAAAATAAAGTTTGACTAAAAAAATTGTCCTTGAAATATTATATTCTCAAACTAAGAAGTCCATAGTAGTAATGCTCATATAAAAATGGAAAGTGAGTTGAATAAGCAACTTTTTTATATATAGGTTGTATGCTTAAGATTGAAAATAAATAGGGGTGGGCAGCTGGGTGGTACAATGGATAGAGGACCAGCCTTAGAGTCAGGAAGACCTGATTTCAAATCCAGCCTTGGATACTTTACACTTACTAGTTGTGTGACCTTGGGTAAGTCTCTTAATCCTAGTGCCCTACAAAAACCAAAAATGAAAAAGAGAAAATAAATGCATAAGTTTTCCTATTTGCACAGCCAGCATGTATTACGTGATCTAATGAGGAAAACTGGAAGGAAACTTAGAGAACAGCTACTCCATCTCTATCATTTTATAGCTGAGAATATTTGGACCCAAAGGTTGTAGGCTATCTAAGATCCTACAGTTAGTAAGTAACAGAGATGGGTTCTGAACCCAGAGATACTGACTCCAGAGTCAGTACTCTGTGCACCATATAATCTTATTAGCTAAATATATATACAAAGCTTTATACTTTTTTTCTAATACCTTCACTCACTTTATTTAGGCTTCATAAGAACTCTATATAGTAGGGACAGATTTTTTTTTTTGATGGAAGGCAAAGGAGTGGGTTGGACAGGATCTGTGGTTTCATTGATTTAAGAAGTCTTTGCAGTAGAAATTTCTTGCTATAATGCAGGTTATCAGCTTGTCTAGAAAGTACACTCTTAGGAGAGTTGCCAGAGAGCACTGAGAAGCTAATTAGCATATTGATGTTTGTCCTTCATTCCCAAAGAAGACCAGGTTATTAGGGAGGTGATGCCATGACATGCACATGAATTAGATTTGAGTAAGGGGGTGCCAGTCCAGTGACCAGATATAAAACAGGATGACTGGAGATGGGCCTGGATGTGAGGCAATCAGGATTAAGTGACTTGTCCAAGGTCATACAATTAGTAAATGTCTGAGAATGGATTTGAACTAAAACCCTCCTGACTCTAGGGCCGTTGTACTATCCACTTCACTACCTAGCTATTCCCCCCCCCCCCCCGTTTATTTTCTTTAGACAAATGTAATAAACTCCATTTCACCAATGAAGAAACTAAGGCTTAGGGAAATGAAGTAACTTGTGACTCCAGCACACAATGAAGGTTGATGGAATCAGAATGACCCACATTTCTGGATTCCAAGACTAATGTAATCTCCATTCTATTCCTACCTCTCAGCAAGGAGTGCATCATGCCTTCCATAATTTTCTCCTTTTAAAAGGTCTTACTGACTAGGCAATTTTAACCCTGAGTCATATACAGCATGAAGATTTTATACTGAAGAATATGTTTATAGTGAACACTTTTATACTGAATAATAAGTGAACCAAGGCATTTGGAATCTAAGCTGAGGCGCATTTCTCCCTTGCACCATTTCCATTATGCACCCTCTTGACTTGCAGGAAACACATTTTCAGCTTCTCTGCGCCTGTTTCCAGGGACCTCGCCAATTAAAATTCCTGCATCCAATCTTAATTTTATCACTCACTCTCCATCTCATGTAAACTAGGATCACAGATTATTTGAGGAAGAGGAAAAGGATATTATATCACCTGGTCTAAAGCAAAACACACACTTCTGGGATTACAGATTTCCCTTGTCTCATTGTTCACTGAAAAGTGATTTAAGGTAAAGTTATTGAGTGCCTGAAAATTATATTATCTCTCATTCAACTACAATATTTTACTATGGAGAATCATAAAGATACAGGGAAGAGACTGAAAGTCAAAGAGCACCCAGTACTGAAAACCTCAATGTTTGGATGAAAAACAGTAAGCCAGTTGTCATGCTAACATCTGAGTCATCACTGATTAAATAGACAGCAGATGCCTTAGACCTTCAAATGCAACACATGCAGAAAGGACTGGTACAGAGTTATAGAGACCGTTCTTTTTCATTTCTTGGCTCTCTTGTTTGTTAAAAATTTCAAGCATGAGTTGCATTGACAGGTTTTATTCACATTTAATTATAAACTTTTAGTTGTATTGTTAAAGGAGCCAAAGGATGAGGAAATTAAAAGAGAATGTGCTTGCAAAGATGAAGTTGTACTAACTGAGCTTGGCTTGCCTTCAAACTGTGTCATAACCCTATGACTGCATTGCAAATGTCTGGCTGTGAATGGTGACTCCTGATGGAAAATAAACTAAACATTCCACTTACTTGGTAGATTTTTATTTTAATGTTTTGAAATAGTATGAACTTGTCCTTCTCCTCCTCCTCCTCCTTCTTCTTTGTCATTTTTTTCTCCTACTCTTTTTTCTTCCCTTCCCTTTTCTCTCTCCTTCTTTCCTTACACTTCCTCATTTTCTTCTTCCCCCTCTTCCTTCTCCTCCTCCTCTTCCACCTCCCTCTTCCCCTTCCCTTTCCTTCTACATCCTTTTTTCCCTTCCCCCTCTCTTTCTCCTCTTCCTCTGCCCCCAAGGAGCTTAATAGTCTATTGAGATACACTGCATATATAGAGAATAAAGACAAGACAATCTACAATGGAGAATGGAAGGTGGGAACACTAGTAGTTGAAGTGTATGACTCAAGAAAGAGCAAATTTGAAAGGGGATGGTTTCATAGAAACCTGGATACAAAGTGAGGTGAGCAGAATCAGAACAATCTATATAGTAATAACAAAAAATATTGTAAAGACAAACAATAATGACTTAGGAACTCATATCAATATAATGACCAGCCACAATTTCAGAAGATTGTTGATGAATCAAGCCAGATCTTGATAGAGAGAAAGTCCAATGGATTACAGAGTTTGGACATTTCCAACCTTGTCTGGAAATGTATTGTATCCTTTAACTCTCTCCAGGATATTCCTCTCGAAATTTATGCACTCAGATTCAATATGTCCAAAAAGAACCTCATGATCTCCCCCCCAGTATACCTTATCTTCTTCAAGATTTCCCTCTTGATGGAATCACTATCTTTTCCTTACTCAGGTTGGTAATCTCACAAGTTTTTCTTTTTATCTTTCCCTTACCTCCTATATCCAATATGTTGTGAAGTACAATAACCCAAATCTTCCCCTTTCTTTCCCTTCACACCAGCAAGCTAGCATCCCCTCTCCCTTAACTTATTGCAATCATTTCCTGTTGGTTTTTTCAGCTTCTACTTCCCCCTTTCTCCATTCTATTTATAAAGCTACCAAAAACCAAAAAAAAAAAATCCTCAAATGCTTCATAGACTACCTATTGCTTTTAGGATAAAATACAAACCCCTCAGCCTTACAATATGACTCCAACTTACCTTTTCATCCTTTTTCATGTAATTTATCTTGATGCATTTTACAGTTCAGTCAAACTAGGGCATGAACCATTACTATAATTCCATGGATTTACACAAGCTACTTCTAATGCTTGTGAATGTAATTTTTCCTCTTCTGCCTCTCTGAATCTCCATCTTTCTTCCAGGGGCAAATGAATTGCTGCTTCTTCCATGAAGCCTACCATAATTCTCACTATCCCCAACTTGGTAATAGTCTCTTCTGCTTCAATTTACAAGACTATTAAACCTTGTCTTTCTTCACTATGTATGTGCTATATCAATATTAAACTAAGCCCTTACATTATGAAATAATGTAAACTCTTCAAGGGGTAGCCAGTTTCCACTTCTGGTAACCTCAGAATCTCCTCTTCTTTTCACTCCCATCCAGATTATTTTAGTCTAGGCCTTCATCACTGTCAGCCTGTACTGTATTGACTTCCTAGTTGATTTTCCTGCCTACAATCTCTCTTTCCTCCTGTAGTTGCCAAAATGATATTACTAAAGCTCAGATCTCACTTTGCTTCTCCCCTAATCAAGAAGCTCTAGTTTCTCATGTTTTGAATTTCAAGATTTAAACATTCTAACTACATCTTGCCTTCCCAAACTTTCTACACATTATTTCCCTTTACATCCCTATAGCCCAGAAAAAGAACTACTTATTGTGGTCACAAAATTATCTTCCATTTCCCATCTCTGTATGTCTTTACTTCTGTTTCTTTGAATCCTTCACTTCTATTCAAAGCTACTCTCAAGGGCCACTTTGTACAAGAGGCTTTCCATGATTTTTTTTTAGGTTTTTTGCAAGGCAAATGGAGTTAAGTGACTTGCCC
Organism: Macrotis lagotis; assembly: GCF_037893015.1. Lineage (NCBI taxonomy): Eukaryota > Metazoa > Chordata > Mammalia > Peramelemorphia > Peramelidae > Macrotis > Macrotis lagotis. Next base: position 137,949,263 of record NC_133662.1, on the reverse strand, counting down.
AAGGCCACACAGCTAGGTAATTATTAAGTGTCTGACACTGGATTTGAACCCAGGTACTCCTGACTCCAAGGTTGGTGCTTTATCCACTATGCCACCTAGCCACCCCAGGCTTTCCATGATTTTCCCCAACTGCTACTGTTTTCCCTCAGCTCCCAGTCCTATTCCCCAAATTCCCTTACATTTACTTGGTACCTATTTTTCAGCTAATTTATACGGGCATGTTGCCTGCCACCACCCCCCCCATCCCACTACCCACCATAGAATATATCTATTTTGTCTCTATCCCTCAGCAGCTGCAGAACACTTGACACATTAGTAGGCTCTTAGTAAATGTTGATTAAATGACTAATCTCAAGTAATATAGTACAATCCTTTGAGGGATCTCAGGTTGACTTAGCAACTTTCATTTGGAAAGTACTTAAGAGTTTATCAAGTGCTTTTTATCACAACAATCTGACAAGGAAAGTATAGGATGTTATTGATTTATCTTATTGATTGATTGATTTCTTGATGAGACTTTGAAAGGTAGAGCAATTTGTCAAAGATAACAGTAAGGATTAGAGTTTGGAATTGAACCTTATTCTCTGAATTCAAGAAAGATCTGTTATAGAGTTGTCTTTTGGAGGTTCATTTTGGGGAGCAAATTATGGAAAGGAAGAGAGATTTTTTGAATGGGTTTTTGTTTGGTTGTTTGCCTTTATAGCATGTCCCAGGACCAGAAAAATCTCATAATTGAAATGAACCTTAGAAATGGATGAATCTAAAGGCTTGACTTAACTTGCTTTTTTACTTCTTTTTGTCCACTATCAGCAACAACTAATGATCGAAGAAGACCTCATATGTGAATGATTGGCAGCAAATAGAAGTGTTGCTGAAACATCCAGTGTTGGAAACTTTTTTGAATCCTCTTGCTTATCTTGGAATTGTGTTAACATTAACGGTGAAAGTATAAAAGCAAAGGGTAAAATTATTAGTGTCTAAGCATGATTCAAGCTACTGATACTCAACTATTTACAGCCATTGTATTTTTCACCATGGAAAGGCTAGGTAGTACAGTAAGTCTGGAATCAGCAAGACTCATTTTCCTTAGTTCAAATCTGACCTCAGAGATTTACTAGCACTTTAGGACAGTCACTTAACCCTGTTTGCCTCAATTTTCTCATCTGTAAAATGATCTTGAGAAGGAATGGCTAACCCTTCTAATATATCTGAAAAGAAAACCTGAAATGGGGTCATGAAAAGCTGGACATGACAGAAATGACTAAGGAACAACAAATTCTGTACCACCATGCACCAGTGTTGCCTGGTTTTGTTTTGATTAGTCAATAAGTATTTATTAGGTGCTGGTTTCACTTTATGGTTTTGATGAAGGACTAAATCTCAACTTGTGAAAGTATATCTTTTTAATATTCTGTGAGATGAGACAGGAAGTACACATAAAGTTCTTTTTACTGCATACTATAGTTATAGCTGTTTTGAGGAAAAGTAGTTATATGATTGAGTTACTGGCTGAATTAGTCACTTTTTCATGAAACATCATTTTTACTTGGAAGATTGACTGACAAAATAATTATTCAGATTTGTATATTTTATGAATAATTTCTCCAAAATTAAAGAAGTGAGGGGCGACTAGGTGGTGCAGTGGATAAAGCACAGGCCCTGGAGTCAGGAGTACCTGGGTTCAAATCCGGTCTCAGACACTTAATAATTACCTAGCTGTGTGGCCTTGGGCAAGCCACTTAACCCCATTTGCCTTGCAAAAGCCTACAAAAAAAAAGTGATCCTGTCACTTCAAGGAAAACAATTGAGAGAATTTATTTGTCAGTGATAAAATAAAAACTTTCAAGCAAAAATTAGAATTTTTGAAAATGTAGCTCTAAAATAATAATCTCTAAGATTTTTTTTACTAATGGGTGATGATGATATAAATGAAGGATTTAATGAATGTAAATGGATATTACATAATGAAATTTGATAAATTTGCATTACTCATTAAACTTATACTTTCCAAAAGACCAATGCAAGATGTAAAAAAAAAACACACTTGGGTAAAGATCCATTCAAAGTGCAAGATAAAGCAATAGAATTGACAGAATTTCAAATTCCACTTGTAATATTTGAGAAACTAATACCTGTCAAGTTTTAGTATATTATCAAAGATTATTCACTATAATTTGAAAAGTCTATTAAAATACTCCTTCCTTTTCTAACTCATTCAGATTTTCTTCATATACTTCAATCAAAACAACATAACACAATAGATTGAATGCAGAAATAGATATGGAAAATCCAATTATCTCTTATTAAACTAGACATTAAAGGAATTTGTAAAAAATACAACTAATCTTATATTTTTATTAATTTGCTTTAGAAAATATTTTTATAAAATATCTATGTAAATATAAAGGATTTGTTTTTAATATCTACATTAATAAATAAGCATTTAAAATTTTGTCATTTTCATTTTTAATATGATGAATATAAATAGGTAACATATTGGGTAGAGTGCCAGTTTTAGAGTTAGGAGGAACTAAGTTCAGATTCATCCTCAGACACTTGCTAGCTGAGTGACACTGGCAAGACACTTAGCCCCTTTTCTCAGTTTCCTCATCAGTAAAATGAGCTAGAGAAAGAAATAGCAAACCACTCCAGAATCTTTGGAAAGAAAACCACAAATAAGGCCATGAAGAGTCAAACAACTAAACAACAAAAATAAATATGACTCATATAGACAAAAGTTCTTTGGGATCTTCAATTTCTAAAAGTATTAAGCATTCCTGAGACCAAAAATATTGAGAATTGCTGTTGTAGAGCTTGTGGAGGAATGAAACTAATAGTTCATTGTTACCCAATATTCTCTTCATAGGTTGCTCAGATGGACAGTTTGCAAATCATTAGCTTTTTGTGCATTTTCCCAAGCCCTGTTTATTATGTGTTATCACTGAGGTTTCAGTTAAATATCCAGATTTTTGGTTCATGTTATAGTAATGTGTGCTTTTAGTTTGAAATGCTTTATGTAGGAGTAGGGCAATAAAATGTATTCCTAGGTTTTTTTTTTTTGTGAGAGTCGAAGAAAAGGCACTTCCATGCTATAGCTTTGAAATCAAACATTTATCATGACAATCTCAGTTTGGATAATGTCTTTGGGTGTCCTTGAAAAAAAGAAAAGTTGTCCCACTGAGTGTTGTGTATGCATTGTCTAGTGGCAATGCTTTTTACCAGTGCTTTAGCTTATCACAAAGTAAATACTATGCAGAATACTCTTTTTTTTTTGGAAGTAGGAGGGGAGGTATGAAGTAATATAAGTCCATTGAGAATAATACTATTTTTCCTTTTTTTTAATCCCTATCCCCTAGCACCATGCCTAGCTCAAAGTTAGCATTTAATAAAGATTTGTCAAGCCATCAATTAAAATGTGCACATTTATGAAAGGTCAGGAATTTCAAAGAAACCAGGGACAAAAGATATAAAGGAAGGAGATTCAGC